>NC_084486.1:124301526-124585114 GCF_030035675.1 Rhineura floridana
AATCAATTATTGTTTCCCTCAAGTTTTGTCCAACATCTTGTTACAAAAATATTTGTCCCTGCAGCTCTCCAAATCCCTTACCTTAGGAAGGCTCTGCTATTTGCCCGCACCCCTGCACATTTGCACATGAGCGTGCATAGCCCAGCAGGAATACAACCATTTTCAATACCAGAACAAAAGACCTATGTACATAAGGCTTCCCACCACAGAAGTCCACTCCAGGTTTCCCTTCTCTCCTTACAGGAACTCTGTGCGTGTGTGTATGTGTACTTCAGATCAATCCCTGATTTGGAGAGCGGGTGGAATAAACTGCTGTAAGCCTTCCATTATCTGTTCTTGAGTGTTAGCAGAGAATGGGTAGCTTGTTCTCAGCCTTGAATGCTGCAGAAGGAATGTCCAGTGACTGGAAAGTAAATGGTGGTGTGTGCCTACAGTGCTTCGTTGTCCCAATCCCAGACTCTGCACATCTATCAATATGCAACTAATATTTATATATTCATATGATGGGGATGTTTGCCTGATTTATAATGTGCCCCACCCCATCCCCCAATTTGGGGCCTTTAGCAAATGGCACATCCAAACTAAGACAAAGATTGCCCATTGACTTTTTTCCTTAACAGTATACACATTAGGACAATTTGAACATAACACCTGGCTTCATAATTCACAAAGCATGGTTTATGAAGTCAGAAATTAGTGTTAGATCTCTGTATTCCTCCCTTGACTTTTCTCTGTCTCTCCTCATGTCACATGCTGGTGCAGAGGTCCTGGTTTGTTTAAACCAGAGATCCCCATGAAGTCTGAAATAAGGAACTAAATTTAGTTTAAGCAAACCAGGATCTCTGTGACAACGCTGGCACTTTAGGGGAGAAGAGGAGAGCGAGTGTGGTGGAGGAACATGATGGTTTGATGCTTGTTCCTGGCTTGATAAACTATGGTTTGTGAAGCTGCCAAGAATGTTAATGCCTGAATCAGTTCACTCCCTTTGAAAACCTTTGTAAAATTAGTTTTCTATGTGGCATGGGTAGCTGCTGTTCAAAAAGCACCATTTGAATATTCTAAACTCGTTGTGAATTTCTTAATTCTGGCCACTACATATATGTAGTATTTTTATTTTATTGTTACATTTATATCCTACCTTTCCTCCAGGGAACTCAAGATGGTGTTCAAGGTTCTCCTTCCTCTCCATTTTATCCTCACAACAGCCCTGTGAGGTAGGTTAGGCTGAGAGATTGTGACTGGCCCAAGGTCACCCAGGAAGCTTCATGCATCCCAGGTCCTAGTCCTCTACTCCACTACACTCTAACCACTACAACACACTGACTGTCCTTTGAACAGTTGCTATGATTATTAGTAATAGGTTTACAACGCTGGCACTTTAGGGGAGAAGAGGAGAGCGAGTGTGGTGGAGGAACATGATGGTTTGATGCTTGTTCCTGGCTTGATAAACTATGGTTTGTGAAACTGCCAAGAATGTTAATGCCTGAATCAGTTCACTCCCTTTGAAAACCTTTGTAAAATTAGTTTTCTATGTGGCATGGGTAGCTGCTGTTCAAAAAGCACCATTTGAATATTCTAAACTCGTTGTGAATTTCTTAATTCTGGCCACTACATATATGTAGTATTTTTATTTTATTGTTACATTTATATCCTACCTTTCCTCCAGGGAACTCAAGATGGTGTTCAAGGTTCTCCTTCCTCTCCATTTTATCCTCACAACAGCCCTGTGAGGTAGGTTAGGCTGAGAGATTGTGACTGGCCCAAGGTCACCCAGGAAGCTTCATGCATCCCAGGTCCTAGTCCTCTACTCCACTACATTCTAACCACTACAACACACTGACTGTCCTTTGAACAGTTGCTATGATTATTAGTAATAGGTTTACAAGTGGATTACATGACAAACTATTTTTTTGGACAGTATTATTTTTTGGTTTTCAGTTTTTAGTCTCTTGAGGAACCGTGAGGAGTCTTTAGAACTTTTAAGGAAAGCATCTGCCTAAATTTAAAAAATGAAGTTAGATAAGTAGCAGTCAGGGAATTTTGGTTTGGGGATTACTGACAAAACCATCAAGTATGTATTTTACACGTGGAGCCTTAATGACAGGTTGTCAGTGAAAAAGCAAAGAGAAGGAGATTATTGTAGACTGTTAATAAGCAAAATGTTTTCCCCAACTCCTAAAAATCTGTAATCAATTCTAATTTGTTCCTTTCCAGCAGCAGATTTTTTAATGTTTTCAGCATAAAATTTGTATTTTGCAATTTGTGTTTTAAGTAGAACAACTGGTTTTGAAGTGTGATATGGATAGAGGAGTTAGCTTTAGCTTTTCTGGATAAGTGGTATTAAACGAACAGGACTAGTACAAACCAGTGGAACACCTGGGCTCCTTCATTAGTTAGGATTGCCATGTGAATGAAGTATGAATAAAATAACTACAAATAAGGGCTCTGTACACATCTGTTTACAATATAAAAATCTACACGTCAATATTAATAGTCCATTTTAAATCTAAAATAAAAGACTGATGGATTAATATAGGGAACCACCCTCTTACACTAGTCATAAATCAGGAATTATCTTGTCATCAATTTGGACTGTGGCTTCCCTCTGCTGGCAGAGAACATTACAAGGGAAAATTATTGGCAACAATGGAAATATGAAAGATTGCTATTAACATGAAATCCACATTAAAATAATTAGGATCTAAAAGGAAACCTAGACAGAACTATTTATGTGCATGATTAAAAATTACTTTTGTCATTAGCAGGACTTTCTTCAGTTTGTGTTGACTTTACTGTGCCTTGCATCATTTCTGTAAAAACTACCAGAGATGGCGATTGGAGGGACCGAAGGCTTGCCATGTCCAACCTAAAATAGGATTGTCCACACATTTAGCCCAATTAGGTTTAACCCACATCACTTCTTATGATAATGTATCCTAATCAGAGGACTGATAATCAGAGGACTGATAAGACCAATGTGCATTGAGCAACGGGGCCTGCAGCACAAGATAACTCCAGACGATTTGGGAATAGATTTTGGAAAAATTATCTCCTATGTCTGTCTGACAGGATGAATAAGAAGGTGTAAGATGTCAGAAGCTATATAAAAATACTTCAGCATTTTTAATTTAGACTCTTACTCTTGTGATTTTGATGACAAAAGTACTTCATGATGAGTAGGATTGTCTAAAAAGAGAGCGAAAGAGAAACTACAGCCCCCAAAGTCTTGGAAAACATTTTAATTATAATTTTCCAGAATGTACAATCCATCTAAGGAATGTCAATCACATTGCTGTGAAACATATGGCATTTGGGAGCTGTCACTCGTGCCTCTACAGAATGGCTGTCTCTCTGTTTAACAAATACAGATACAGGGAACTTGAATTTGACATGTACAACATAATTATATGATTTGTTCTTTGTGTTTGCCATACTTGCATTTTAAAGGCTTGTAAAGATTACTTATTCACCTGCTCAATCCAGAATTCTGTGTTTCCTCAAGCAAAGCTATCAAGGATTTCCTTATGATCCATAAATGCCTTAATAGTAGCATCTTTAAAATTGTAATCACAATCAATATGAACTGTGCTAATGTTGCAAAATATTACTAAGTGTAATGGGTGGATTGTATGACCATTCTCAAAATAAATTTTTGAAGTGAAAAAGACCCAGTGAAAATGGCTCATTGACGGCATGCTGCTTTTTAAATTGATAAGTAGAAGACTTCTAACATCATCATCTTGGCTTTCCTGTTCTTCTGAGTCTCTTGCTGCTTCAGATTGTTCTAAATTTAGCACTGTTAAAAAATCATAGCTCTATATTTTGCATCATGGGCAGGCAGAGGGTAACTTCTGCACAATGTATATATTTTTGTGCATAGTTACCAAATTATTTTCTTGGCTGTACAAGCCAACCCCTTCCTTGTCTGCAACTGCCAGCTGGAGGGCAACTGGGCTCCTTGGGACTATGCAGCTTGCCCACGGCTGCACAGGTGGCAGGGCATGTAATCCCTGAGCCACTTACTGTAGGGTGATCTTTAGCTGGCCCTTGACACCCAGGAGACATGAGTGGGGATTTGAACTCATAGACTCTGGACTCCCAGCCAGGCTCTCCTCCCCATGCTCTTCTATGCATGTAACCTTTCCCACATCCCTGCTGGGTCTCTGCAGCTCTGCCTCATAACTCTATATTAGGTGACTTGGTGCCTTTAATTTTTTCTCTCTATTAGTAACTAAGTTTGTGGGTCGGCAATTTGTGTGCGGGCCACCCTGTGTAATGCATGATTAAGCATTTATTTATTTAATAAAAGTATTTATATCTCACCCTCTCGTAAAATATCAAGGCAGTGTACAGCAGTATAAAACCATAAAAGAACATTAAAAGCAATAGAGAACAATCATTAAAATAACTGTCTACTCAAGAAAATTTTAAACTGCTTAGGCCTTCCTACTCTGTATGTTTTCTGTAGGGCATATCAGGCTGCAAAGCCATTTTGTTGTTTCTGAAGCATTTTACATTGACATGCTATCACCTTTAAACCTTTATTCTTTCAAAAATAAATATTACAGTTGTAACAACAGTGTGGTTATTTCTGATTCTCTGAAACAACCACATTAACAATGTTGGTCAGTACTAAATCCCCCATAGTAAACAAAGTATTCAAAATCAATGCAGTCCTATCTGTGTGCATGCAGTTATCTCCAGTAAAGATTTCAAGAGTAGTATTGTTATTTTTCCCAAACTAGCTTTTTCCACAAGTACACGTGTAAAATACTTGTTCACACACACACTTGTGTACAGACATACTGGCAGATCTGGTAACAAAAGAAGAGGCAGCTGAAGATTCATCACTCCAATCCACCTGCTAATATCAAATTCAAGCAGATTGAATTCCAAATTCTTACTTGCAATGGAACAGAGCTCATTATTACTTGCAAGTATGAACATGCTTTTTCAGCTCCTGCAGTCTGTGGATTCACAAAAATTGTTTGTACACTCAAAAATAAAACGAGGTTTGTGTTGAATACTTCCACGTTAAAATTTGTTGTTTTCTCAGTACTTAACATTCTTATAGCTGACAGAAATTGAATTATACAGCCATGAGAGTGGCTGTATACTATAGCCAGCATGGATTTTTCACATTCCACTATGTTAAATTGAAAATACCCCCATGCTATTCTGCTGCTTCCCATAAGATAATTTCAAAACAAAATCTTATAAACGTATAGTCCTGAATTTCAGAAATGCTTTCTTAACAACCCTGAAAGTGTTCATGGCGAAATACAAAACACTCAGAGAGAGTCCAGAGTTCAAAGTCTAAAACAAGAGTAAAATAATCCAGACCCCTGTCGGATATTTTTCTATCAGTGGTCTCATAATTTATTGAAATTAATTAAAAATCAGCCATGCTCACAGAATGCACGTAATCTTGTTTCTGACCTTGCCGCATACTCTGACCTTCATGTTCTGCAGTTTAAAAGTTAAAAAAATGCCTGGCTGATTTTTAATTAATTTAAGAAAAGTAACATTGGAGTCTATGATAGTGCAGGCATGCTCAGTAAGAACCAACTGTCTATGTTCTAAAAGCCAGATTCACAGCTTTTGGCTTGGCTAATCAGGGGGCCATACCCATGCCAGACTTTTATGCCACTTTAAACAGTCATGGTTTCCCCCAAAGAATGCTGGGAAGTGTAGTTTGTTAATGTTGCTGAGAGTTGTTAGGAGACTCCTATTCCCCTGACAGAGCTCCAATGGCCAGAGTGCTTTAACAGTCAGCCCCTCTGCCCAAAGAATTCTGGTGATTGTAGCTCTGAGGGGAATAGGGTGTCTCCTAACAACTCTCGGCAGCCTTCAAAGACTATACTTCCCAGGATTGTTTGGAGTAAGCTATGAGTGTTTAAAGTGGCATAAATATCTGGCATGGGTGTGGTCAGGGACAGTTTTGGTTTAAATTTGGTGGGAGACTACATGTGCCAGCTGTAGAATAAAAAGGTGGGGGAAATCCCAGAAATAATGATACTGTTAACAGTGTTTTCCTTTTGGAAAGGGGCTTTCCCTCTGCCCAGTGCCCACCCACCCAACCTCCTTCCCCTCCCTCCTACCCCTTCTTCTCCCCCTCACCCCTTCTTCCCTCCCTCTCCGTCCCTTGTCCAGGTCTGTTTCACCTATCTTAAGCATGATTGCACGGGAGTAAATCCCATTGAACTCAATAAGCATGCAAATGATCAAACCTGCCTTCCTCCTTCTCTCGCGCTCCCGCCTGCTCTGATATTACCAACTTCTTCCAAGCTACACAGGAAGTGGATTGGACTGTGAAAGACCAACCCAAATTGTGTTTTATTTTGACAAATTTGTAGGGCAGTACAATATTTCAGAGAGGAGGTCAGGTCTTCTGCTCCCCTGGTTCATACATTGTTGAACCGCAAGGGTTTTTTGCCTATTTTATGCTGTGCCCTGCTGTCATACCTTGCTATATTCAAGTGTCACACTTTGTTTTAAATGGTGTCCCAACACAAGGCAATCTTCTTTTTGCTTATTAAACTTTCTATTCAATGTAATTAATTTCTAGTAATTTAACAAGAAAACCCCATAATGAATCAAAGAAACTTTGGTTTATTCTTCATAATTACTTTTCCTTGACAGTTAATACCCCTAAATCTAATTGCACAATATTAATTGTAGCATAAATAATTAGTCATACTATAATGCAAAGCAGATTTGTTCTTTACCTCCTTCATAAACTTGCATGTCTAAAACTATTTATGTTATGCAGACCAAATGCTTTATAGTTTTTCAGTTTATAGTTTATATATAAAACTTCATAGTTTTTCAGTTTCAGTGCTACATTACTTTCAAAACAATGACCTTGCAGTTATTATATAATTTTAGTTTTTGTAAAAGATTATTTAAAGTGTTTTATTCTGTTTGGAGTGAGATCCAGTGTCAGAGTTCTCAGAACAGATCCATTGAAAAAGAATTTTGATTAAATACATTTATTTAAGTGGGGCTACTCTGAGTGTGACTAATATTGGATCTCACCCATAATCTAATATCTTATGGATAATGTTTGAATATTGTCATTTATTTAAATTTCTAACATGCAACATCCCAATGTTTCAGGCAGATTACAGTTCTTGAAATACAAGAATGGTTTAAAAAACTTTTCAAATTAAAATTATCCTAACCATACTCTTGTTTCTGAGTACTCTGTATCAGCCTTTCTTAACCTTGTGCTGTCTAGATGTTTTGGACTGCAACTCCCATAATACCTGATCATTGCCCATGCTGACTAGGGCTGAAGAAGTTGGGCTATTCTTCATCAACTCAGCCTTGGTCAGTAAAAACCAATGAAAACAAAGAGTTCTTACAGGACTTCTGGATAATGGTCAAAATTATTGAGATTTGCACATACCATGACAAAGGAACTTCAGTAATTTTGGGACAGCCATGTGGGAACACCTTTGCATGTACCTTGTTGTATATTATTTACAGCATAATTGATATATAGCGTAATTAAAAGGACATCCCAGGAAGACACAGGGAAACCAGCAAAATTAGCTCCATACAAAGCACACTCTCTAAGCTTGAGGTGATAAAGGCATCACTTGCCCTAAACCAGTAAAAAGCATATCATCCACTTCCTGGGTGGGAGACATCTCTGGAAATGTATGTAGTATTGGAGGGCACTAATGAAGTACGCCTTATAATTTCTGCAGCTGTGGTATTTGTAGATGTACTCAGCGCAAATCTGCAGGCTAAATTTTGTCTTGGTGTCATTATGAAACTACCCAGATGATAGGTAATGCGGATGACTGTGATCACTAGCCCCTCAGTACAATGCTTCTGGTGTGAGGTACATAATATGCTGTGATTTAGCTTTCATTCCCCTCACTGGGCTGTTGGGAGCTGCTTGTCCAGTCACCACCTTCTTATTAAGTTAGAGTCATAGACCGCAGATGTGCCATTTCTCCTTTCTGCATTTTTTTGCAGGGCAAGGAGAGGAGAACTAATAATTAATATCCAAGTAGACACCCATGCTGTTTGTTGCACTTTTATATATGTGCACAGGAATTATTAGTAAGCATCCTAGTTTGTCATAAGCCTTTTCCTGACAAGTTCATCTGCTAGTGAGTAGCTATTCTAGATTGTCACTTGACATGGCAGGCTAATGTGTTTACTAGGGGGTAAATATATTGGCGGGAAGGGCTGCACTCTCCGGCATAACTCAGCAAGCTAAAACTCTTCCAAGCAGCTATTTCAAGTAGCTGGGTTGATTTCTTTCATTTGAATTTGTTTTGTCGCTGTGGCTATCAAAAATAGTCAAGTTTAAACTTAAAAATAATCTCTATATGCTACTGGGCATGGTAAACACTAGCTTTCTATACACCAAGTTCTATACATCAGCTATGGTTATATATACCAAATACAGCAAGCACGATAAAGCTGAATCCATCCGCTCACATATTTGTTTATGCCTATTGAATCATGGAATCAATATGTCTATTTTCAGACCTGTCCTGTTATAGAATTTTCGTTGGGGACAAAAACAAAACACTATTCCCCCCCTCCCATATTGCTGCTATGATTATATCCTGAACCACATTAGCACAATTATTGTAAAAGGAATAAAACTGAGGAGACTATGATTACTCCCAATTTACTACTGAAGCTATGACAAACAATTACTGCTGTTTATTTAAAATTAACAATTTTATTATAAGGCTTTATATAAATTGGTTGTAATGTTACAAGCTAATCATTCTTTTGAGTTAATTTTCTTGGGCCCATTTGGGCTTACTGGGTCTAGTTTGTGATATGCACATCTGGATTTATTAGGCTGTGCTAACAGAAGGCAACTTGTTAAAGAGTGCTAGTATTTTTAATGCAAAATTTGTTGGAATAATAAAAATAGGCAGGGAAATGTAACAATGGTTAAGTTCAGCACTAGTGTCTTGAATGCTATCAAAAAAGCATGAGATCAGCCTAAGGATTTTTTGCATAGCAATTCTAATTTGTGCTTTATTTTCCTGTTGTGTTGCAGTTCTGTGTAACTGGAGACAATATATATTGTTGATATAGAGCCAGTTAAGATGGTCCAAATGTCACCAACTGTTAGACAAAACCAGCTCACATGACCAGAGAAATATTACATAAACATTGTCAGGGCCGGTTCTAAAGGGTGGTCAGGTGGGGCACTGGCCCGAGGGCCCCTGGAGCTACTTGGGGCCCTCCGCTCTCTTTCCATGAACAGCAGAAGCATCTGCGGACCACCATCCCCCTGCTATCCCCCCGCTTTACCTAACTTTCTATTGTTTTTTGCGGTGTGCAGATTTGCCATCAGTCAAGATGGCAGCTGAGGTTTCCTTAAGGGGTTGAAGCCTCTGCTGCCATCTTGGCTGATGGCACGCATGCATTGCTGCCATCAACAAAGATGGTGGCAGAGGCTTCAGCCCCTTAGGGAAACCTCGGCCACCATCTTGATTGATGGCAAACCTGCATGTGCTGCAAAAAACAATGGAAAGGTAGGTGTAGCGGGGGGATGGCAGGCAGCGGGCGAGCGGGGCGGAAGCTGCTGTCTTGCAGTTCTGCGGATCTCAGATGGGGAGCGGAGGGGCCCAGGGCAGGCTGGTACCCAAGGGCCCCGACATGCCTGGGGCCAGCCTTGAACATTGTTATTGGTCATGTGAGCAGGATTTTGTGCACTTGAGCCAGTGTTTCAGAGTCTGAACAGACTGTTTGGTATTTTTCTCTTGTTGAACAGTATTGTTGAACAGTATTGAACAGTATAAATGTAACTTCTATGGCTCAGAATATAAGATGAATGCTGAATTCCACTTCTGGTGGTTGGGCAATATTGATAATGATGATGTGATGTTGCATTTATTATACAGCCACGAGAGTGGCTGTATACTATAGCCAGCGTGGGTTTTTCACATTCTGCAGTGTTAAATTGAAAATACCCCCCATGCCATTCTGATGCTTTCCATAAGCTCATTTCAAAACAAAACCTTACAAAACTTGGTTCTGAAGTCAGAAATGCTTGCTTAACAACCCTCTCAATTTTCATGGCGATACACGAAACAGTCAGAGAGAATAGAGAGTTCAAAGTGTAAAAAGAGAGGGAAAAAACCCAGAGCTGTTTTGGACTTTTTTCTGAGAGTTCTCATAATCTGTTGAAATTCATTAAAAATCAGCCATATTCACAGAGTACCTGTAATCCTTATACTGACCTTGCCCCATACTCTGACCTTCATCTTCTGCAGGTTAAAAGTTAAAAAAAAAATGCCTGGCTGATTTTTAATTAATTTAATAAAATTTGGCTGGCAGCCTATGATAACATGGGGCATGCTCAGTAAGAACCAACTGTCAGAATTCTAAAAGCCAGACTCACAGCTGCTGGGTTTGCCTAATTGGGGCCACACCCACATCAGGCTTTGGTTTCACTTGAGCCAGTCATGATGGCTTCCCTCAGATAATCCTGAGAAGTGTAGCTTGTGAAGGGTGCTGAGAGGAGACTCCTGTTCCACTGAGAGAGCTCCAGCAGCCAGAGTGGTTTAACAGTCAGCCACTCTGATTGAAGGTCTGTGAGGGAACAGGGCATCTCCTAGCAACTCTCAGCACCCTTCACTAACTACACTTCCCAGGATTCTTTGTGAGAAGCCATGACTGTCCAAAGTGAAATAAAGGCCTGGTGTGGATGTGGCGAGGGAAAGCTTTGGTTTAAATTTGTGTGGGAGGCTACATGTGCCTCCTGTAGAATAAAAAGGTGGGGGAAAGCCTGAAAAAGAATGATACTGTTCACAATGTTTTCCTTTTGGAAAGGAAAGGGGCTTCCCTTCTGCCCAGTGCTCACCCACCCAATCTCCTCCCCCTCCCCTCCTTGCATCTTCCCTGGGTCAGTGTTGGACTATGACCTGGGAGACCAGGGTTTGAATCCCCACACAGCTATGAAGCTCACTGGGTGACTTTGGGCCGCTCACTGCCTCTCAGCCTCAGAGGAAGGCAATGGTGAAACCACCTCTGAATACTGTTTACCTTGAAAACCCTATTCATATAGTGGTGGCAACACCTGCAATCAGCCCAAATAATAGAAAGAAGACATGTGCCGTGCTGATCTTATTTTAGCAGTTGATATAGTTCAGATGGTCACTTTGAATATGTCTGATTTCCTTTGCAATTTTAGTGACATTTCCTATAGGAAATCATTTTCTTTTTTACCATTTCTGTGAATATTTGAAGAACAGCAACACTGCAAAATTTACACTAAAAAACTCCAAATATAATTGTGGAATAATGGCACTGACATCTGCAGAATAGTCTCCAGTGGACCTCAGGAGTGTCTCAATTTGTACAAGATAAAACAGTGGGAGGTGAAATATATTCTAGCAAAATGCTAGGTGTGCTCTATGTTTTTAATTGATCGTGTCCACCTTGCCTTAAATGAAGTAGTTTAAACATAGCAGGCTGAAAACATGCATCCTCTTTTTTCCAACAGCTAGAGTCATTGCTGAAGTAGCAACATATTGTAATCAATCTGATTTTACATCAAACTGCAGTTTCAGATTCCACTGTTAATGCACCCAAAATAGAAATAGAACATAACCTCCAATTTGAAATACAAAAAAATGCTGTCTTCACCATCGTATGACACTGACCAATAAAAGGCTTTGAAATTAATAAAAATAAATTTGACACAAATTTCTAGGATGAATAATGAGGGAAATAAACTTTTCTAGTTTAGATTCTCTGTAGAAACATTAATAACACAGGAAAGAAGCAAAGTAAGGAGAACAAACATACAAAAATATAATTCTCTATCTTTGGAGGTGGCAGGTGTTGCCACCACTTACCATATGCTCAGAGGCACATGTTACCAAATTCTTCCAGGCTACACAGGAAGTGGATTGGACTGTGAAAGACCAACCCAAATTGTGTTTGCATTTTGACCAATTTGTAGGGCAGTCCAATATCTCAGAGAGGAGTTCAGGTCTTCTGCTCCCCTGATGCATTCACTATAGCTGCCCAATTTCCCTGCTTTTTAAAGTTCGATAGAAATAGCTGTGGGCTATAGGTACGTTCTTAAACTGCAAGGTTTTTTTGCCTATTAGTGAATATATACATATATGTATATGTGTATATATACACATAATTGTGATTAACAAAACAGAGGTTTTTATTGTTCTACCAAAACGTTTTGGCTTCTGCCTGCATCACCTGCTAACATACAAATGCTGTTAGCAAGGTGGCAGTTATAGAACTTTGAGGATGGAATGCTTAGAAGGGGCTTCATCTGTAGAAGCTAAGTAATGGTTGTACTGTCCTCCAGGTTAAGTCCATGTGGTGCCAATGTGTCCAGAAAGTATATCCAAATGTTCTCCCTCTTAGTCAATGCTGCTGCATCTGTTGGCATCTGTAGAGGTGTTATAGAAAAGACCAATAGGCTGTGGCCCTCAGTGTTGAAATGTTTTGCAACTTGGTTGCTCCACTTTTTTTGTTTATTAATTAATTAATTAGATTTATTAGTCGCCCATCTGGCTGGTTGTCCAGCCACTCTGGGCAACGTACAAAACAGAACATACAAAAACATCAGGACATTAAAATCTAAACAATAAAATAGAACCTAATTCTGTTCTTGTCCAGAGCCTCCTTACTCTTGCCCGACGACAGAGTAGAATCAGTAATGGTGTTAGTGGTGGGTGGCGATGATGTATGGCCTGGGGGCCAGTATGGCTGGGAGTGTGTAGTTCTTTCTAACTCTCTGGAAAGGGGAAGCACCATCTTTGCAAGGCCAGCTCCTAGAACTTTTGTCTGTGGCGGCTGCTGCCGTGGGGGGAGCTCCTGGTTTGGGAAGTTGTGGCGGCGGTTCTCAAAACTTGTGTTTCTCTCTCTGCAGCTCCCGGCAGTTCTTCCTGCTCCACAATGCCAACAGGGGCTGCACTGGAACATGCCGGATGGACGCCCCCGAGCAGGGAACAGCCCCCCGGCTTGAGCTGGGGGGTGGAGGCAATCCTCCGGCGCTGCTGCAAGGAGGCTCCAAGCCCGCTGCTCTGTCCCAGCACAAAGGCAGTTCTCAGGCATTAGCACTGGCGATGGAGGCAAGGGCGGGGCAGCAGCTGCAAATGTTCCGGGGCATTAGGAAGAAAGCTGTTGCAAAATGCTTAATTGCAAACCGTTTTTGGCATGGTGCCGGCAGGCTCAATCTCCAAGCTTGTTAAGATTGCCGATTTGTGGTTTCTGAAGCGTGTGCCTAGGTCAGTTGTAGTTTTTCCTACATACTGGATATGACATCCTGGTCGGCTCCAGAACGTGGTGCTTGCTCGGCACCCTGGACTCTCCAGTATGGGGTTCCTCAGGGGTCAGTTCTGTCCCCCATGCTGTTCAGCATCTACATGAACTGTTGGGTGTGGTCATCCGGAGCTTTGGTGTGCGTTACCATCAGTACGCTGATGACACGCAGCTCTATTTCTCCTTTTCATCTTCTTCAGGTGAGGCTCTCAAGGTGCTGAACCAGTGCCTGGTTGCGACAATGGACTGGATGAGGGCTAATAAACCGAGGCTCAATCCAGACAAGACTGAGATGCTGCTAGTGGGTGGTTCTTCTAACCGGATGGTGGATGTCCAACCTGTCCTGGATGGGGTTGCACTCCCCCTGAAGGAGCAGGTTCGTAGCTTGGGGGTTCTCCTAGAACCATCTCTGTCACTTGAGGCTCAGACGGTTGCATGGAGTGCCTTCTACCAACTTTGGTTGGTGGCCCAGCTATGCCCCTATCTGAACAAGGATAACCTGGCTTCAGTTGTCCGTGCTGTGGTAACCTCGTTAGATTACTGCAATGCGCTCTACGTGGGGCTGCCTTTAAAGACAGTTTAAAGACAAAATGCAGCTGCCAGATTGGTAACAGGGACCAGACGGTCTGAACATATAAAACCGATTCTGGCCCACTTGCATTGGCTGCCTGTATGTTTCCAAGCTCGATTCAAGGTGTTGGTTTTAACCTATAAAGCCTTACATGGCTTGGGACCACAATACCTGATGGAACGCCTCTCCCAACATGAACCCACCCGTACACTACACTCAACATCCAAGGCCCTCCTCCGGGTGCCTTCTCCATGGGAAGCTGGGAGTCTGGCAACAAGGGAGAGGGCCTTCTCAGTGGTGGCCCCCAAATTATGGAATGATCTTTTTGATGAGGTGTGCCTGGCGCCAACACTATAATCGTTTCGACGCCAGGTCAAGACTTTCCTCTTCTCCCAGGCATCTTAGCATGTGTTTTTAAATTGCTTTTAAAAAATGTGTTTTTAAATTTGTATATTTGTTTTTAATGTTTTTAATTGTTGTAAACTGCCCAGAGAGCTTCAACTATGGGTCGGTATACAAATGCAAGCAAGCAAGCAATAAATAAATAAAATATATTTAATGTCTGAATCCCCTCTTTATGTGGTATATTGATGTAAAGAGATGTGACATCTAAAGTAGCTAGCATAGTACTGTTGTGGAATTGATACTGCTTGTTTAAAGACTCTGTTTTAAGTAAGAAGTCATTGGTGTCTTTGATATGTGATGGGAGGTTTTGCACCATGTGTAATATATATATTCCGCCACCATGTACAATGTATATATCCCACCCTTCTTCCCAGTAGGAGCTCAGGGCTGCAAACAAAAGAACTAAAAACACTCTAAAACATCATAAAACAACTTTAAAATATGTTAAAACAAAAATGTTTAAAAACATTTTTAAATAAGCTTTAAAAATATCTTAAAAAACAATTCCAACAAAGATGCAGACTGGGATAAGGTCTCTTCTTAAAAGGCTTGTTGAAACAGAAGGTCTTCAGTAGGTGTCAAAAAGACAGTGATGGTGCCTGTCTAATATTTAAGGGGAGGGAATTCCAAAGTGTAGGTGCTACTACACTAAAGGTCTGTTTTCTGTGTTGGGCAGAATGGACCCCCTGATAAGATGGTATTTGCAGGAGGACTTCACCTGCAGAGCATAGTGATTGACTGGGTATATAAGGGGTAAGACAATCTTTCAGGTATCCTGGTCCTAAGCTGTACAGGTCTTTGTATACCAAAAACAGAACCTTGAACTTGGCCTGGTTGCTAATAGGCACCAGTGCAATTCTTTCAGCAGTAGGGTGACATGTTGGCGATACCCTGCCTCAGTGAGCAGTCATACTGCCACATTTTGCACCAGCTGCAGCTTCAAGAGTAACCTCAAGGGCAGCCCACATGTAGCACATTACAGTAATCCAGCTTGGAGGTTACCAGTGCATGGACCACAGTGGTCAGGCTGTCCCAGTCCAGAAACAGCTGCAGCTGTTCTACCAGCCAAAGCTGGTAAAAGGCGCTCCTAGTCACTGAGGTCACCTGGGCTTCTAGCAACAAAGATGGATCCATGAGCACCCCCAGACTACGGACCTGCTGTTTCATAGGGAATAGAACCCCATTGAAAGCTCAAAGCCAAAGTGACCAATTATCTGAACTCAGGAACCACCAACCCACAGTGTATCCATCTTGCTAGGATTCAGTTTATTGGCCCTCATCCAGCCCACCACCGAGTCCAGGCAGCGGTCCAGGGCTTGGATGTCCTCTCCCAATTCAGATGTTACAAAGAAATAGAGCTGGGTATCATCAGGGTACTGCTTACACCTCACCCCAAATCTCCCGATGACAGCTCCCAAGAGCTTCATATAGTTGTTACTCTTCTCCTCCCTCATTGCTACACAGTAGACATGGTTAAGATTTACTCATGCCCAGTCAGCCTCACAGCACGTCTTTCGTCAGTTGTGCTATAGCCATTGTCCAGCCTATTTAATTTCCCTTAGTTCACTGGTGCACCAAGGTGCAAACCAAGCTCCACAATGCCAGAGAGTGTGCTCGGGGCAACCGTGATAAGAGCCTTATGTGCCTCACTGTTCCACAGCGTGATAAGGGCTTCAACAGGGTCACCTGCTCTGTCTACTGGGAATTCCCCCAGGGCATTCGGGAATCCAGTGGATTCCATTAGTCTCTGGGAGTGGACCATCTTAATCTGTCCACCACCCCTACAGGGGAGGATTGGAGCTGTAAGTCTAAGCATTTAGATGGTGATCTACAATTTTCACCTGCTTAGATTTAAATAGTTAATTCACATTTTTATTTTATTTCGTAGTTCATTGTTTTCAACAAAGTGGTACCAGTTGAATTTTTTTAATTTGCATGCTTTTACATGTATTAAAAAAGAGGAATAATTGTGGAATACTCTTAATCTACCATCTCTCCCTTCCTCAAGTAGAATCCCATTTATTTCTGCCATGAAGAGCAGGGTTGGAGTATCTGTGATATCTATTCAGATATGTTCATGATATGATTGATTACTCTGTAACACAAAATAGTAGAGTTGGAAGGGGGCTATAATACAGAGGCAAACACCTATATCTCATGTTTTGTAAAGATTTTCATTGTAAATCAGAAAACCAGTATAAGAAAACTGGACCCAAGGATCAGAGTATTGTAGAACAATACAGAAGACATCTAGTTAATGCAAAGCAAAATAGATTTCAACTTTTAATTAAGTATCTTGAATGCTAGTGGCTGCCAGTGAGCTACTGGGCCCTATTCAAGGTATTAGCAGCACTAGTGTACAAAGCCTTAAATGGCTTGGGACCTAAGTACCGAAAGAGCTCCTTCTCCAATATCAACTATCCCACGGCCTGCAATTTGTAGAGGAAGCCCTCTAGGTGGTGGTGCCTGGTTGGCATTGTGACAGGGCCTTCTCAGTAGTGACTCCCCAATTGTGGTACACCCTCTCTGATGAGGTGTGTCTGTGTCCCTCATTATTAACTTTCAGAAGGGATTTTAAAACATTCCTTTTTATCCAGGTGTTTGATTGCTGAAAATATTGTTCCTGACAACGTTAAATTTTCAAGATTAATATGCGAGAATATGTGACTGTGTTACATGCTTTTATATGTTTTAAATATTTTTTTATTTTTAATTGTATTGTTTTATCACTTTGGTGTTTGCTGCTCTGGGCTCCTTCGGGAGGAAGGGCATAATATAAATTTGATAAATAAATAATAAATAAATACTTTTCTTTCCCCCCCTCCCCTCCAGTCTGCTGCTGAACAGGCCAAAGCTAGATTACAGTTGGTTCTTGAAGCTGCTGGTAAGTAAAAAAATTAAGAAATGGATGGAAGAAATAATATTGCTCTAATGCTTCTCAGCAGTGCCTCCTGGTTTTGGAGTACGTTCTCTCCTGAGGTTTGACTGGCGCCAATTCTATCCCTCTTTTGGTGCCAGCTGAAGATTTTATTCTTCCTCCCAGACCTTTGAGTGATGAGATATTTTGACCTGAGTAGTATTATATAACAGATGAGTTTTTTTCTGATGAAAGTTTTAAGAGAGAATATTTTGTTTTTATATTTTGGCTCATGTATTTTAAATGTTACCCACCTTGATGTCTTTTAACAAAGGGCAGGATATAAATCGTAAAAATAAATAAATTCATACATATTGTGACAATACTGTAACTAAATAAGGCTGCAATTCTGTATAACGCTTACCTTGAAGTAAGCCTCAGTGAAACTTATTTCTGAATAAACATACATAGGATTGCTGGGTAAGTTAGAGAGCTAACTTTAATAAATTTAATAGCGTAGCGACAGTTCTGTATTGGTATAAATACATTTAGCTCTAGAACATTCAAAGATCAGTAAGAAAGATTGAAAAAATCCATGATATACCACTCCTGTACTGTGTTGATTTATCCTGTATGCATATCTTAGCCTGAAAGGTAAAACTGGTTTTTTTAAAAATCTGCTTCATCATTTATCCAGAACATGTTTTAATTTTCGTCTTTCAGTTTTGTTTTCTTATTTGAACCCAATGGTAGAATACACTGTATACATTTTAGGGGATGCTGTTTTTCAGAAACCTTTTGTTCTAAAGCAAAACTTTTCTATTGCCATTTCCAGCACATTTTCCAGTGTGGCATCTTCTGTGTCATAGTTTCATACGTATGCATTGTTATTCTATTCTTTTAATACATCTCTGAAGCATATAATTATAAAGTAGATGTGACAGCACAGACCTTGAGAAGCACAATTTGTTTATCCTGCTCTGAGCTGTCACACCTCATTTTTTAATTTAACACCTAGAAAATGTATTAAAGAAACTATGAATTTTATGTCATTGTGATCAGAAGCCTGTAGATTTCAAGGGATATTTGAGGTTCTTCTGACACTTTTTAATCTAAAAACTTAAAATGGGAGTTTAAACTTTAGGTCCAGATTACTCTTAAATGAACTAAATGGGATTGGAAAATACATTAAAGTTATTAATAAAATTTGAAATCTCTTTTCTAACTTTTTTTAAACACTGAAAAGGAATGTCTTTGGATTCCTTTTGCAAAATTAGGAATTATCTATCTTTGGATTCCTTTTGCAAAACTGTCTTTGGATTTCTTTTCCAAAATTAGGAAATATGTTGGTGAATATTTTATAATATTGGAAATCAACACGTTTGTTCTTTATACTTTCATGTTCTGTGGGGAATGAAAACTTTTTTTGTTTGTCCCATTTTAGAGTTATTGTTTTAACACATATTCCTTTATGCAGTGCAAGGTATATTTATTTCATGTTTTGAAATACTAAACATTCTAGAGTTCATGTAGTAAGATGCTAGCCTAAAGGGTTATATTCAATCCATATTTTTCTTTGGAAAACTGTTATTTTAACAGTTACTACAAATGGTCTTTAATGTATTTTTTAACGTTGCAAGTGTTGCGCACTCCCAGGTTGCGGTTGTGTGCAACATAATTAATATGTCTGAGTACTCAACAAATATCTCTGATAGCTCAGAGTATTTCTGTTTGATTTTTAAAATGCAGAGAAAGGTTTTCATGGTACATTTAAAAGAGTTTTTGGATAAGCAATTTTGGGTGTTCCTTTTAACTTACGTATATGAAATATATATGTATCATGTTTCTGGTGTATTTACCATGTTCATGGTGCATTCAGAGTTTTTTTAGAAGAAGCCTAAACTGCTAATTTGTTTTTTCAAAAGCACAAATCTAGTTTACGTTGCTTGGATATTGGCAATAGATTTCATGTTAATGACAGACTGTAGATATATTTACACTGCAAGGGCAATAACTAAAGTCACATAAGTACTTTTAATGAGTTGTTAAAGAAACTAATTTAGTGCTCATAAGAACTGCCACTCAGAAAGGATTATTACTATCAGCTATAAATTTATATTTGAGTGACTTTATTTGCTTATCCCTCTCAATAGTTAGACAGAGGAAAGCCATTTTAACATAGTCTAACAATATCACAGCAATTTAGCAGATGTTAAGCAGGCAGTAGCTGAATGTTAATTTTGAGAGGGTAGTATGTTTAAGCCTATCTGAAGTATGTTGCATGTGGGCTTTCCAAGCTTAGTTACAATGCTGTCTCTCTTGGGAGAATTTTAAAGCTAAACCTCTTTCTTTTTTTCCACTCTATATGGACTCTCTCAAGTCAGTATAAAGCAGATCATCCCTAGGCTAAAGCTCTTCAGCTTTTGTTATTGGGCTCTGTAGACCTGTAATTAGGCCTCCTGGCAGGCCTTGCAGCCCAGTTAATGGTCATATGGAGTTTCTGTGAGGCAGACTGGCTTTGTATAAATCCTTCGTTGGAATATGTTTATGGGTCACTTCCTACCAGGACCATGTTTTGTCCTTGTGCCCTATGGGCTGACAAGGAACAGGTTCCCTTGACCATGGACAGCTCAGTTTGCTGCTCACAATCTACTCAACTAATCCCCAGTGTAAACAGAGGATTTAGCATAGCTTCTGTCACTTACAGTTGCCAAACCACTTGGGTGTCTCTGATTTCTTTTCCAGAATTCATTACTGAATGACAGAGAACCATAAAGATTTCATGCTTGCTGGAATATTAAATATATCCTGTCTCTCAAATAGAGACAACATTCAAAGTATGGGATATCCTGTATTGAAAGAAATGTTGATAGTTTATAAAAAAAACATATTTTGAATCATACATGTTTTATTTGAATTTAAGAAATGATTTTTTTAAAAAATCCAAAATAGATGTGAACATTTGTGAACTGTTAATTTCTACTACTGATATAAAAATACAGTGAAAATCTGCCATACTGGTAGGATTCTCTTCTACTGCTTATCAAGACAATTACAAAAGTTGATTGATGTGTGGTTTCAAAGGTCCTGAGTAGAAATGCCTGTCTGATCTGTGTATAGTATCTGCATTTCAGATCTGTTTCTGAAAGAGCATACAAAATACTGTATTTTAAAGACAGAACTGGTGGTAGTTTAAAGCAGACTTCAGAACAGAGATGTTAGTATGACATTAGCAATATGTGGTAAAAACTGACAGAGGAATAATGAATGTTTTATATTTAATGGAGCTGTTTGACAGTTTATCTGGCTGTTTGGCTGTTTAACTCATTATCCTGTGATTATGTAGCCAGTTTGTTCCAGTTAACTCTGCATCACATTTTTTTTTAAAAAAATTGTTCTTATAAATGAATTGGACAGAAAAATACAAATATATTAGTGTTGGCTGCTGCAAATATGGTAGGACATTTCTTGTATGGTTGAAATAATTCTTAAGATAGACAAATCTGTATTTGTTCAGTCTTTCCTAATAAGTTGTCTACAATCTGTGGTTCTCAAATGGTTCATGACAGATGTGGCTGAGAAGACCACATACGTAGACTGTATGATTTTAGTCTGGTGGAACTAATAGGATCACTCATTACTTTATGGATTCTTGCTTACTTTTTCTTTAATGAAAATTGCTTACTTAAATTGGGTGGCTTTTTTCTTCCAACATTCAGTGGCTACGCAAAGCCATTTTTAAGGCAGGTGTTAACAAATAGGAAAATATTACGATTTTCCTGTAGGTAGTACAACTTCGAA
Source organism: Rhineura floridana (assembly GCF_030035675.1). NCBI lineage: Eukaryota > Metazoa > Chordata > Lepidosauria > Squamata > Rhineuridae > Rhineura > Rhineura floridana. The sequence goes on from NC_084486.1 coordinate 124,322,445, forward strand.
ATGACTAGTTTAAAATGAATGTAGCATGGTAATTTAAACTTTTATTATTTTGAGTGTGGTGGGTACATCTTACTTTTTTCTCTTAGTTTGAGAGTGCCATAAAATTGTGTGTGTGTGTGTGTGTGTGTGCAATTTGTATATGCAAGGTTGCATTAATTTATGGAAATAGTATAAAATAACATTTAGCAACGGATAATACACCAGTCATTAAAAACCTATATTGGCTGGGATTTCAAGGGCTATGTATGGTGTGTTCTATACATTCGTTTGGGCTTTTTAGTGCCCATCCCCCTTTCCACTGTGGCCACCAGTTCTCTCAGGAAGCCACTCCTAAAAGTTAGGAGGATCCTCTGAAGTGACAGTGAAAGTTTCTGCAGGAAATGGAAATTGGCTACAGAAACACGTATAGGCATGTGCAGGGGGCTTTTTGAATTCCAGAAAGTATTTTGATATGCACAAGTGGAAGAGCTCCAGTATCCATTCATATTTGGGCAATTGCACTTTACCGGTATCACACAATATGTTTACTCCCCCCCTCCGTTAGAACATTTACGATGGGAAGTTGGAACCCTTCTCCATTTCAGCCTTCAACATTCTTGTTTGATTGTTTGCTACTACCACTGAAATCTACTTACAACAGCTCCACCTGTAACCATGCCCCAAGGATTCAAGGCCCACTCCAGCAGCCCTGAAGGATTTTAATAATGTTTTTAAATAGAGGTTTAAACAGATTTTTAAATAACATTAATGAAAACTAGGACTGCAAGCTTTAATTATTTGAAGCTAATTTTGATTGTTGAGAGCAAAGTTTAGTTGGTGCTGAAAGCTACAATTGTACACTTTACATTTTGAGGCATCTTTAGCTCTTACGTTGTTACCATACTTGCTTAGGAGATGCAGTTCTATACGTGCCTGAAACCTTTTCCATGATAAGGAAATAAGTCCTCCCACAAATGGAGGAATTACCCTGATGCTAGGGGAACATCTTTCCTCTGGTACTATTCTGGTAGGTTGCTGTTGATCTAGTAGAGCTGCCCCAGGGACTAGAATATGTTACCTAATCAAGAGGACAGCATGGGTTAAGCTAGGAACTTTGATCTAAGTAGTGGAGTGCTCTTGTAAGTAAGAAGATGGAGTAACAAATACAAGGTGAGAGCATTTCCAGAAAATGGAATTTTATTAACAAAATAGAAGGTAAATTGCAAGTCTGTCTCAAAAGCTGTCCAAAAGATGCTGAGTTGTGAATGAGTAGCAAGGTGTTGTCCTGCTTGCTTTAAGATGGGAAGGGGGAGGAACTTTGACTTTTGCATGTCCAATAGCTTCTTAGTCATAGAATCATAGAATAGTAGAGTTGGAACGGGCCTATAAGGCCATCAAGTCCAACCCCCTGCTCAATGCAGGAATCCAAATCAAAGCATTCCCCACAGATGGCTGTCCAGCTGCCTCTTGAATGCCTCCAGTGTTGGAGAACCCACTACCTCTCTAGGTAATTGGTTCCATTGTTGTATGACTCTAACAGTTAGGAAGTTTTTCCTGATGTCCAGTCGAAATCTGGCTTCCTGCAACTTGAGCCCATTATTCTGTGTCCTGCACTGAATAGTCTAGGCACATAAGGCCAAGATACCCTCTTATCAGTATCATTTGAGAGTGCTGAGAGTTCCTGCAAACACATCCTGGCCTAGATAACTAGCATTTGCCAGCTAATTTACAGACGAGGTAGGCATAATAAACCAAGGTAATAGTGTGCAGACAAAATGGAGGCGAGTTGGTGTTGCTTTCTGGTGGTGGGCTACTATAACAGATTTAAAAAGAAAGTATAAAAGTTAAATGGTATAATTTGTTCAACTGAATTATCTTACTCTATTGAAGTATAAGTAATATGAAAATTGATTTCAATTTAATAAATGTATTCATAAACTTTTAACTATCTAATCAACTAGAAATCCTTTAACCTGTTGACAAAGTTCATAAAATTGAATATATTTGTGAACTGAGGTTGTCAATGTGCTTTATTTAAAAGATTTTTAACTTGCCTTTCAGAGTACACTGGTCTCATGAGGCAGCTTATAAAACACATGAAAATATAATTATAACATGCACACACATGTGCGCATGCGCGCGCACCCCCCCATCAGAAGCAAAGTATTTTTTTCAAGTATAGTGCAAAGTCTCAGTCACTGAACTTGATGCTTGGGCATGATTATACAGGTGTAGACAACCCTTCAGATAATGTAGTCTCAAACCATTTATAGTTTTATGGGCCAGAAGCAGCACATTGAATTTGGCTGGGAAAAGAAGCAGCCGCCAATGTACCCAATGCAACCAAACATTATGTGCCCTTGAGATCATGCCTTCAGACCCATAGAGCTGTAAATTCTCTACAGACTCTTTTGGGTGTTGAGATCAGCAGAGGGGGGACTTTTGGTACTTCTGCCACCCTCAGAATCCCAGGGTGGTAGTGGCCCAGGAGAGGGTATTCTCTGTGATAGCCCCTAAGCTGTAGAACTCCCTTCTTACAGAGGTGCATCTGGCAATTTTACTGTACAGTTTTCAGTGAATGCTGAAGACACACCTCTTTGATACCTGGGCTGTATATTTTTAGAACTCACCCTATTTTTGTGATGTGATTTTAGGCTGTTTTTAACTGTTTTTCATGATGAATTTTAAAACTGTTGTAACCAGCCCTGGGACCTGTGAGTGAAAGGTGGGCATTAAGTCTAACTCTAATAACAATAATAATTTGTACAGTAAATACACCAAAGATTGTGCCTTTATTTAATCTTAATGTCAAGCTTAAGGATAGTTTAGCTAGGTTGCCTTTGTTTTCTGTGTTTAATTCTCTGCTCATGTGTTTGTGCTTTGTTTTTTAATTTATATTCCTGACTCTTTGTCAGGGGATTCTACCTATGTGCTACACTATTTCAGACTTAAAATGCCCCTGACCATGTCCTCCCAGGTGACTTTATAATGTTTAAAGGGTTTTCTGAGGAGAATAAAGGTGTGCCAGAAAGAAAGAAAGAAAGAGAGAGAGAGAGAGAGAGAGAGAGAGAGATTACAGAATAATTACCCTGATTATAACGAGAGGAGTGCCTTAATTTTTGGTTTTAAAATAGAGAGCTGGGAGCTGTGGGTGAAAATAGGATTAGTGGTTGACCAACAGTGTAATCTTACACATGTCTACTCAGAAGTAAATCCCATTGAGTTCAATGGGGCCTAATCCCACAGTGTAGGAGTGCAGCCTTAATCTCTATTTTTCTGTTCTTGGCCTTAGTATATAAATAATAATAATAATAATAAATAAAATTTTATTTATGAGTCGCCTATCTGGCCGAATTAACGGTCACTCTAGGCGACGTACATTTACATATTAAAATACAATAAAAACCAATGAAAACCAAAACAGTAATTAATGTACCTGTATTAAAAACAACCTACCCCAGAGATCCCATAGGCCTGCCTGAACAGCCAGGTCTTCAAGGCCCGGTGGAAACTTATCAGGGAAGGGGCATGGCGAAGATCAAAAGGAAGGGAATTCCTGAGGGTAGGGGCCACAATCGAAAATGCCCTCTCTCTGGTCCGTACCAGCCTCGCTATCTTAACTGGTGGGACCGAGAGAAGGTCTTGTGTGGCTGATCTCGTCAGGCGGCATAATTGGTGCTGCTGGAGGCGCTCCTTCAGATAAACTGGGCCGAAACTGTATAGGGCTTTGAAGGTCAGCACCAACACCTTGAATTGGGCCCAGTAAGCAACTGGTAGCCAGTGTAGATCTACTAACACCGGAGTGATATGATCACGGCGACGGCTGTTCTTAATCAAACGTGCCGCCGCATTCTGTATCAGTTGTAATTTCTGGACTGTTTTCAGGGGTAACCCCACGTAGAGCGCATTACAGTAGTCTAAGCGGGAGAAGACCAGGGCATGTATCACCCGTGGGAGCAGATGGGCAGGAAGGTAGGGTTGCAGTCTCCTTATCAGATGTAATTGATACCAAGCTGCCCGGCTCACTGCCGAGACCTGAGCCTCCATGGACAGCCGGGAGTCAAGAATGACCCCTAGGCTGCGAACCTGGTCTTTTAGGGGCAATTTTACCCCATTAAACACCAGGTCTATATCCCCCAACCTGCCCCTGTCTCCAACGAGCAACACCTCGGTCTTGTCGGGATTTAGTTTCAGCCTATTCCTTCCCATCCATTCACTTACGGATTCCAGGCACTTGGAAATGGTGTCAACTGCCAACTCTGGTGAGGACTTAAACGAGAGATAGAGCTGAGTGTCATCCGCATATTGGTGGCACCGCAGCCCAAATCTCCTGATGATGGCCCCCAGCGGCTTTACATAGATGTTGAATAGCATGGGGGAGAGGATAGAGCCCTGTGGCACTCCACAATTGAGAGCCCAAGGGTCTGAAACCTCATCCCCCAATGCCACCCGTTGGTGCCTGTCTGAGAGATAGGAACAGAGCCACCGTAAAACAGTGCCCCCTATTCCTAATCCCTCCAGACGATCTAAAAGGATACCGTGGTCAACGGTATCGAAAGCCGCTGAGAGATCCAGGAGGACGAGGAAGGTGAATTCTCCCTTATCCAACGCCCTCCTCATATCATCCACCAGGGCGACCAAGGCTGTTTCCGTTCCATGTCCAGTCCTGAAACCCGATTGGAATGGATCTAAATAATCTGCTTCATCCAAGTGTGTCTGTAACTGTTTAGCCACCACTCGCTCAATCACCTTGCCCAGAAATGGTAAATTAGAGACTGGGCGAAAGTTATTCAACTCTTGGGGATCCAAGGAGGACTTTTTCAGGATGGGCTTTATAACTGCCTCCTTGAAGGCTAATGGCATTGCACCCTCTTCCAAGGATGCATTTACTATTGCCTTGATCCCTTCGCTCAGTCTCTCTTTGCAGCTCATAATGAGCCACGAGGGGCAAGGATCCAACAGACAGGTGGTTGGCTTCACAGTAGAGAGCACCTTGTCCACTTCCTCAGAGGGAAGAGGCTGAAACTGATCCCACCGTACCGGAATGCAGCTGGCCGGCTCTAGCTCACTTCCTGTATCCACGGTGCACGGAATCATGCTCTTCAGGCGCTCAATTTTATCAGCAAAGTGTTTAGCAAATGTGTCACAGGAGGCTTTAGAATGCTCCATGGGTTCCTGAACAACTGGACCAACCAGATTTCGGACCACTTGGAACAACCTCCTGGGATAGCACTCTGCGGACGCAATAGAGGCAGCAAAGAATTCTTTCTTTGTTGCCCTTGTTGCCACCTGGTAGGCAGCTATTGCTGCTCTAACCAGTGTCCGATCGTCTTCAGAGCAAGATTTCTGCCACCGGCGCTCTAGTCGTCTCACCTGAAGGAAGGACAGATAGACTTTCCTAGGATCAGCTGGCCAGAGTCATTTTGCCAAGTATCTCACCAAAATAATTTTTAGATGTCACAGAATTCCTTATTTCCCTCCCTTCCATCTATGCCAAATATTTTAAGCTGAATCTGGCTACTGTCCCAAAATGTAGTTGGTAGCCAAGGAAGTGCCCCCCCTAAACAATTTGTTTATTGAACATTCATTCTGATTTGTTTGCACAATTTTTTGCAGGGAGGTTATATGATGTCAACTGTTTATTCATTCTGATTTATTGGAGGGGAGGTTATATGATGGCACATCAAGCAATTGTTATTCCACACTTTCCAGTGCATTTCCTGATTATTTTCCTTACTCCAAAATGTCCATTTGTTTATTTATTTCGCTGGGGGAGAAGGTTTGCTGTACAAGAGTGCCTAATCACTTTAATTGCACAACCTGAATTTGATGGTATGCAGTTGAATCTTTCCTGGAAAATATTGACAGTCTGAGTTCCACTGGTAAAACAGTTTTGTTCTCTCAGACATTAGATTGTATTTTGAAAAAAATTCCAAGCCAGGTGACTTCATGCTTTAATTAGGAACAATTGTCACTGTTTTATAGAATCCCGTTCCGTGCCCGGTACCTGCCGGGCAAAGGGGCGTGTTTGCGGCAGCTGCCGAAGCCAGGCCGCCATCAAGGGTGTGTGCGTGCGCACGTGGCGCGCCGGCGCGCCGGCGTGACGCACAGTAAGGAGGCGGGGCGGCTGAAGGCCATTTAAGGCCACTCCACCAGCCTCCCGCCCTCCTTTGAATTTTGGCGGCGGAGGCCTTGTGGCGGCGGCTGCTGCGCGCTGCGGGGAGCCTTCCGGCCGCGGCAGGGCCTTCCGGCCGCGGCGAGCCCTTTGGTGTGCTGGCCTGCCGGGGGCAGCGGCGGCAGCGGGACGCGAGGGCCTCCCGCCCTCCTTTGAATTTTGGCGGCGGAGGCCTTGTGGCGGCGGCTGCTGCGCGCCGTGGCGAGCCTTCCGGCCGCGGCGAGCCTTCCGGCCGCGGCGGGCCCTTTCGTGCGCCGGCCTAGCGGGGGCAGTGGCGGCGGCGGGACGCGAGGGGCCTTCGGGCCGCGGCGAGGCTCGGGAGGCCTTCTGGCCACGGCGAGGCCTTTGATGGGCCCGCCTTGCGGCTGCGACGAGGCGCATGGGGGCTTCCAGCGGCGGCGAGGCACAGGAGGACTTTCAGCCGCGGCGAGGCCTTTGATGGGCTGGCCTTGTGGCTGCGACGAGACGCGTGAGGACTTTCAGCCGCGGCGGGGCACGGGTGGCTTTCCAGTTACAGTTTCAGTTTCAGTTACCCCTGAGGAAGAATCTTTAATTCAGAACATGTCAGGCCTAAACAAACTGCACTGCTGTGGGGGCACCTTTGATTCTCTTCTGCTCTCTCCTGTTTCTTTCCTTCAAACTATCACCTTCTGATTCCATCATTTATCATAGAAATAATGTTTGGGATTAAGGGAAACACAACAACCTACTTCTAGGTAAATAGTACCCTAGACTTTCTATCATAAACCTGGAATATGTGGAGTAGGGGGAGAGACAATGTTTAAAATTTAATTCTATGCTGATAGTAAAAGAGAGATTGAAAAGGCCAAATATGTCTTGCAATGTCAGTGTGGCAATACCCAGGGCATGTGTGTGTGTGTTTTAAGTATGCAGAGAGAAATGTTTACTTTAGCTAAAGGTGAATTACAGTCAGCATTTTTATGGATTAAATATAATTTGAAAAGAACAGTAGGGGAAAAGGTTATTTTAAGGATTTTCTATTTAAACTAAACAAAATATTTATGCAGGCAGGCTTCTGCGCAGAACATAGAGGCAAGTATTCATGGAGAGCTCCTGTCTGTTTCTCTAAGCATAGTAATGCAGCAGGTAAAGGAATGATGCATAGACGAAGAGCTGTCTCTCTCCTCTTCTATGTATTTAGGTCCAGTTCCACACTTTATGTGGCAATTGACATTGCCGCTTGCTCACTACATGTCTCTCACAATGCTGTAATGGGTGGCAAACCTCCAGTTAGGGCCAGGAGATACTTCTATTGGGGTCCCCTTCCCATTACAGAAAGCAAAATAGGAATAGACTCCTTTTCTTGATACTGAAGTGTATTTTTAGTTTAAACTAAATGTTACTTTTCAGTTACCAATTACCTAGAGAGGTAGTGGGCTATCTGACACTGGGGGCGCTCCAGGGGCAGCTGGAGAGGGGATGCTTTTATTAAGGGATGTACTGAGAAGGCTCTGTCATAACGTAGTGGCCATTTGGATTGGAGCAATGCAATGTAATTACAAAGAGCAGAGGCTTTTTGAGGAGGGTGGGGGGCAGCTGGAGACCTAAAGGAGGCTGCAGGAGCCAGTAGGGACCCCAGTTAGTGCTGCAACCTCACCTCCAAAACTACCTCAACTCCAAATGCAAAGGGAACTCATCCCCCCTTTTTTCACTGTCAAGCTTCTCCCCCCCCAAAATACGTTCTTCAAAACCCAAGCAAAAATATATGAACCTTTCCATCAGTTAAGTCCCATAAACCTCTGTCCTAAGACCCATTTAATCTGTGGTATTCTGAGTAAACACACATAGGATTCTGCTGTATGTGTGCAATCACATGCACCCTTCCGGGGGAAGAAGTAACGATACACTCGGGGATTTTCTCATAAGTAAGTATGCATAGAATTGGTCCAATTCATATTTCTCTGAGTAAATTATTTAAACATAATGGAATTAATCACGTGCAGGCTGCACATTTGCTTGCATCTTCTCTTTAGCTAGTTTACAAACTGGTCTGTAGATAAGGTGCCCACCTTTTTACAGGCCTCTAGTCCTGTGCTTTTAAGAGTCATTTGATCTGCAGACATTAGAAGATGACATTGCTTAACTCCATGCCATCTAATAACTGCTGAATACGAACCTGCTATTAAAGGCACAACAACAAGCCAGAAGGATATGTGGGGCCAGGGCCCCCCAAAGGAGTGGGAAGCAGCCCCCAGCAGAGGCTGCTACGCTCGAGGGCTATGGACCTTGCTTGCAGACTGCCCAGTTATGGGGAGACTCATTTTATGATGTGGTTTTTCTTTATTATGCGGTTTTCTGGATCCTATGGACGCACTGGTCCAGGGGACAATTGATGAAGACATACAGTTGGGCAGGGTTATTGGCCCCTTCCCATCATCCCCTACCTCTGCTCTCTCAGTGCCCCCCCCGTATAGTGCCCAAAGTGGCAGTGGGCAAAGTCTACCTGATTCACCATCCGTCATACAAGTGGTGTCAGTCAGTGATGGCTTCATACCAGATAGGCTATGCACAGTACACTACACTTCATTCAATATAGTGCGCACCTGTGGCAGAGATGCCTTATGGGCAAGTGTGGCAGCTAATCTGCCTGCATTGCCAGCTGTTACACATGGTGGATTTTGAGCTGCTGAGTTTTGCCTTTTAGGTCAACTATGCAGCAGAGCATTACCTATGGGCTGCTGTATTCTTGCATGGAGCACTTCAGCCCCTTCTTGGAAGGGACAGCCAGGAGACGAGAGGCTCCAGAAGCGGTGGGGCACTATTTTCATGATTTACAGTTCTCGGGTAGGGCAGACTTTGGGTGCATGTTAGCGCTTGATGGCACAGTTTATAGCGTAGCTATGAACTGGGGAGGTCCTTTTGGCAGCTGGGAAAGTGGAGGATCCTGCCCCAGTGTTCACCTTCCAGGGTATTAAAATTGACTTTTGGACCCAGGGCTGCAGGCTGCCTGTGAAAAGCTTGAATTGTTGCAGATCAAGATCCTGAAGTTTTCAGGGGCTGGGAAAGTGTTTGCTTTCTGCCCTTCAGGTATTGGGGGCCTTCTGCGGTGGGGGTTTATAGTGCCATAACAGGGATTTCACAGCCTTACCACAGGTTCAGGGTTTTGGCTGCCTTATGCGCCAACCTGCGGTGTGGCCCCCTCCGTTCCTGCAGTGCGTCAATGGTGTTTCAGTTAGAGGAAGGACCGACTCTGCTATACCGCATACTGGGAGATGGGGGAGGGGAGTCAGAGATGGCCAGGGCAGGAGGGGATTCCTGGGAGTTGGGGGATGGCAGGGGCTATGCAAAGTGTGGCCTATCCCTAGGAATCACGTCCTGGAATTCATCACAGATGGTAGGAGTAAAGCTTGTCTGTCAGTGTGTCGCAAGATAGGCTGGCAGGGGGCCTTTAGGACCATTCATATGTCTTGGGATATGTCATGTGCTGGCCAGCTGGCCCATGCACACCCCCATACCCCTTATCCTCACCCTCCATGTTCACCTGACCCGCCAGGGATTGTTGATCAGGGAGGTGCCCTGTGACCATCATGCTTCAAAGCTCAGCAGTTACATGTAGCGGCCCTCACACTTAATTTTGGAGCCTTCCGGATGGGGGGTGGGGGTGTTTGGGGCCAGGTCAGACTTTCCTTCGAGCCATCCTGGGGTCCAAGGTTTGTTTCCAGGCAGACCAGGGGTACAAGAGTCATTCCACATTATTTTACCCTCCCCTGGACTGGACACTTCCCCATGATGGCGACATAGTGTTTTTGGCCGGAAGCTATAGGCCTGGTTGCCTGATATTCAGGGGGAGGTATCTTCCCTCATAAAGTTTCGGTCTAGTGTCGCGATGCCTGGGAGCGGACCCATGGGGGTTTGAGGGTCATGCCCCTCCGGAATTGGGGTTGCCTACCCGGCAGTGGAATTGCCTACCTGGGACGGTCTATTTGGTTTTTGTATATGCAGGTGCAGGCCGTTAGGAGGTGGAAGTAGGGGGCGCATGGAATACATTCACCCCAGGGGCGAGTCTGAAGGTCTGGGACCCAACTGTTCACGATTGTTTCTGTTTTTGGCAGGTTGCTGGACGGGGATGGAGCAGATGCGCAGTCTACTCTGCAGCCATGGCATGAGCTCATAGGCTGGCCTTGGGGCCGCAAACGCACATTGGTTCACAGCTGGGCCTCTGATGGTGGGCCACGGTTTGGTGGCTGGGTCGACAGAGTATGCGCTGGAATGGTCTCCTACCCATGTCGTTCCAGCAGGGTTCAGGGCAGAAGGTTACTGAAGGGCAAGACGTGAGGACATGCAGTTGAGGCCACAATAGCCTCTGGTCGTCTGCTATGGTCAGACAGGAAGGGCAAGGCCCTCAGTGGCAGGCATGTGAGGACATGCAGCTGAGGCCTCGGTAGCCTCGGGTCGTCTGCTGTGGTCAGACATGGAGGGCAAGGCCCTCAGTGGCAGGCATGTGAGGACATGCAGTTGAGGCCACGGTAGCCTTGGGTCGTCTGCTGTGGTCAGACATGGAGGGCAAGGCCCTCAGTGGCAGGCATGTGAGGACATGCAGTTGAGGCCTCGGTAGCCTTGGGTTGTCTGCTGTGGTCAGACATGGAGGGCAAGGCCCTCAGTGGCAGACATGCTTGGACATGCAGTTCGGGAGGCAACGATGCCATCCTCCTGATGGACCTGCAGAGGGGTCTGCATGAGATTCTTATCGGGTGTGGGGTAAAGGGAGACTAAGCAGAGGCTTGTCCCCCTTTTGTGGCAAAGAAGTGCGGGAAAAGGTTTAAAGGGAAAGGGCAGCTAGGTGACACCTTTAGGCACCTTTGGGGGCGATTGGCGGTCCGGGGGCCTGCAGCTCAGGGCTATACGGCCCGGGGGGCAGAACACGGGCCGCCTTTGGGGCCAACGTGCCTCATCCGCTCGGAGTTTCAGGGCTCCGGGGGGCGGTGATGCGGGTTGGACCCCCTACACATCTTCTGGGTGTGGCCTGAGCTGGGGGTCTGGCACAGGGCAGCCCCGGGCTCAGGCAAGGTTTGGTCGCCCAATGGCTGCAAGCAGGCTTTGCCTGGATCATCAGAATGCTCCCACACTTGATTTCCCCTCTGCAGGTTCATTATTCTAATTGATTCTGTTTAATAAAGTGGCCCATGATTTAACCCAATGAATGGTGTTTGTGTTTTATTTCGGCAATAGGCCGCAAAAAGCATATGAGCCATAGGATAAGAATGTTAATATTAGATCATAGACATCTGATATTAAATCAGATGTATGCATCAACTATTTAGAATAAGGATCAGCAACTGGAGAATTGGGCCAAACCTTGAAGAGATGGTGTGTCTCCCTTGCAGTCTCCTCAAAGCAAAGGCAGAAGAGGAATGACATTTGGCAACAAGATTTGGTATCTAACCATTGGGGCACCTCCCACTCCATTCTCAAAGTTACCATCTGGCAAAACTAATTGCTGATCCATTGGATTTAGAACTAGCGAAGTGCCTATCTTGATGGGAAGTGAGAGACTGTATTTTGTACTTGAGAGTGAGAGTCTGTATCTTGAACACAAGAGTTGCAACCTTTTGTGGGCTTTCACTCACTGACCTAACTGTCATTTGCTTTGCATGCATAAGATCCCAAATTCAATCCCATTAAAAAAAAATCAAGTAACAGGTGGTGGGAAACGTCTCTGCCTGACAGCCTAGAGAGTCACTGCCTGTCATACTGAACTCAGCTAGATGGACCAGTGGTCTAAGTATAAGACAGCTTTGTGTGTTAAATATAGATAAAAAATAAATAAATAAAATTTGAAATTAACATCTTGAAAAACTTATCAATATGCTTTGGTTGCTGTAGCACAGATAAGAGAGTGTGGGTTATAAGCAGATGTGAAATACAAGAGGAGCAGACATGAGATCTGGGGTGATGATGGGTCACTCACAAAAACTGGTTCACAGTAAACCTGTTTTTATAAATCCCATTTGAAACCAGAAGGCACCCCACAAATAAATTTTGAAATGATCTTAAATCTGAAATCATAATACTTTAACCTAACTTACATTAGGTCTAGATGATTAGCACAACTATAACACAGAATTGAGAAGCAAAATATATATAATTTAATTTAATTTATTGGATTTCTTAGTTGCCCATCTGGCTGGCCGTCCAACCACTCTGGGCGACGTACAAAATGAACAAAATAACACAAAATGACACATCAATACAATAACATTAAAATCTAAAAGCAATAATGATAAAATCTAACCCACCCCAAAGGCCTGCCTGAAGAGCCAGGTCTTCACGGCCTGGCGGAAACTCATTGTAGAGGGGGCCTGGCGGAGATCATTTGGAACTATTCTATTTTAATTTAGCAGTGGGTAGACTGTTACCTGAGAGCCAGTGTGGTATAATGGTTAAGGTGTTGGACTATGACCTGGGAGACTAGGGTTAGAATCCCCACATGGCCATGAAGCTCACTGGATGACCTTGGGCCAGTCACTGCCTCTCAGCCTCAGAGGAAGGAAATGGTAAACCTCCTCTGAATACCGTTTACCATTACTATTCATAGGATCGCCATAGGTCGGAATCAACTTGAAGGCAGTACATTTACATTTAGATTGTTACCATTTTATTTTCCAGATAGTAGCAATTGTGCAAGGAAGACCTAGATTATTGTGTGTTTTTTAAATCATGATTTTTAACTAACCTTGACTTCAGAATTAATCCCAAGCATTTCAGAATTGTTGTTCTAGTGGTAGTTCCAAATAAAAGTGCATCATGCTTACATTATAGCTAGTAGGATTTTGCTAATATTGTAGCATATGGTATAAATTATTGTGATGCAAATGTGTGCTAATAATGTGCAGCTGAATCTTGCATTCTTGCCATTGGTTTCAAGTCAAAGACAAGATTGTGGTTACCTTAAGTTATTTATATCTATTTGCATTCAGCAAACTTTGCCAAGAAAATTAATTTTATATATATATTGGCTGCTGAGCTAATACACTGCAGTGGAGATGTTGATTTTTTTTAAAAAAAACAACATCATTTTTTAAAAGAATAATTGCTCTGTGGGGAAAAAGTCTTTGCTTCAGATTTTATATTTAGATACAGTTTGTTTCATTTCTCTGTACAGGTGCCTACTTTGTCTGTGGTTAAAGGATGTACAGCTCAGTTCTGTTCAGCGACTCATGCTTGCATCCTGAGTGTGCATAGAATTGTAAACTTAGGCAGCATGTAAAACATGTGGTGATGTAGCTTCTCTATAAAAGCCTGGATGCTTACATCATCCTTCAGATTTGATATTCAGAAGCAGCAATAGTGAAGGGGGTTGTGCCACAGTTTTGTAGTGTATATGCTGCCATTGTGGTTTTTAAAATGCTCAATCTGTTAGTACACAACCTTTTCCTCATGGGCATGCATAAATTATATAAATGTTTAGGGACACTCTTGTTTCCTCTTTGAATATGAAATCTGTCAAAATATGTGTCTTAAATCGTGGAAAGGAGATTATCGCTTCTGCCTGAGATAAGAGATTTTTTGTGATTTTGTGATTTTTGTGATCAGTGACACATTCAAAACAATCTTTTCTGAGGAATGACAAAAGGGTAGTGATTATCCTTTGGGATATCCTCTCCCGCAAGCTAAGAGCTACCTTCATGAGTAACTCCTCTTTGAGAGCGGTCCCCTTCTTTCCCAGAGCTATCCTGCATAGCAGCTGGTAGAAGGGTTTCAGCAAGGTTATAAAGCTGAACTGTTGCTCCTCCAAACTACCATGCAGGTCACATGGTTTTATGGGATTCAAGTCCAAATGGGAACCAAGGGTGTCTGGGCCAGAAGTGATCCACTAGATTTATGTCTGCTCTTTGCTCCTGAATCTTCTGGAGCACTCTTAGCAGCAGCAGAATTGACGGCATGCTGGGAAGCTTTATAGAAGGCCCCAAAACCACTGTCTATCTAGGGCATCATTTTCTGTGGCTTCTGTGCTCTGAACTTTTGCATGAACCACAACACATTTGTGTTTTCTGGCATGGTAAATGGGTATTTCTATGGCTGACTGAATAGTCTGTTTAAGGACCTGTGGGTGAAGGCCTATTCTCAGTCCTATGCGGATGTCTGCCTGAGCCAGTCCCCACTTCCTTCTCTGTGTATAGCTGATGATCATGTGGTACCTTGTCTGATGACAAATGCCTTGGCTGACACACTATCCTTTTGAATAAGAACATGGCAGCTCTTTACTTTATAGATCTTGAAAGTGCAGGAGATCCAACCTGATGACTTTGAACCTCCAAGGGTGTCCCTGGTTGATAAAGCAGCTTCCTCAAATGAAAATGTTGTCATAAGCTGATGCTTCTAAGGAGTGTATTTGCAACACAGGATTTGCAATACCCACATCATAAGAAACACCAGCAGTTTTTCCCCATATTTCACCGCTACCTTCTTTGGTGTTTTCATTATTTTGTTTAATAGCATCACATTTGTTTGGTAAGTAACTTCCAATTATCAGTGTACTGTATTGCCTGTATAGGTAGAGGGGGTGTAGGACAGTGGCTAAGAAACTGAGGGTTGTATTCACTGTTGCTGTTATGTGCACAGAACAGCCTTTCACGTAGGCATTGGAATTTTCCTTCCTTTCCTCCCCACTGCAATCTTCCGCATACCCTCAAAATCTGCCCCAGAGGGTTGGACCCCCCCCTTCAGAATAGATAGGGGGCGTACAGGGGCAGAGAGGAAGGGGAAGTCCTGTTGAATGAATGGAACTCCACTTGCATACCATAGGATGCAGCCTTGAGATACAAATCAGGAAATCTTAAATTTGAATCACCACTCTTCCATAAATTCCCTTTGTGGTCAAAAGCAAATAGTTCTTTCAGCTTCTACTTTCCATCTGTAACACAGTTAGAACACATTTTAACAATGTTAGAAGCTTAGTAAAAGTAACCTTACAGGGTAATAAAGGATTACAACAGTAGAATTGCTCAAAGTGCTTTTCATACATTATAAAATGAGTCTTCTGAGAAATAGTTGTATGTTACAGTTTTTAATGAAAGTTTCCACTTGTGACCCTGTAGATGACCTTTAACCCCAGTCAGCATAGGCAGTGGTTATGGATGATAGGAGTTGTAGCTGAACAATATCGGGAAGGTCATAGCTTCCTCATCCCTCATTTATACATTTAATATCTTTAACATTAGGAACATTAGAACAGGATGATGGACTAGATGGGGCACTGGCCTAATTCAGCAAGATCTTCTTATGTTCTTAAGACACTCATATCACAACTTCCTCACTGTTACACACACACAAGCACAGCAGAAAATTAAAAAAACCCTCACTATCCTTGCACAAGATGACGCTAGTCTGCAATGCAGTGGAAAGGGCTGTGGTTTAGTGGTAGAGCAACTGCTTTGCATGTACAAGGTCCCGGTTCAATCCCCGGCATCTCCAGGAAGGGCTGGGAATATACCCAGCCTTGAATCCTGTAGAACTAGTCAGTGTAGACAATACAGAATTAGATGGACCAATGGTCTGACTTGGTATAAGGCAGCTTCCTAGGTTCCTGGGCTTCTTGAGCTGCTGCTGCCATACTTCCCATATGAATCCTGCTATGTCTAGGATGCTGCTATTTCCCAATCCCAGGCAGAATTGACCAAGCTTGCCCAGGGAAAGCTGGATAGGAACCCACTCCTACCACTGTCATTGCAAGTGTGCCATTGGCCATTGGCCCAGTCACAGGCATGGAAACATATGCAAGACCAGGATTGGGGGAGCATAACAGACACGGAAGCTCAGACAGGTGAGGAATCCATGTTGCTTCTAATCCAGGAATGGTTCGCGGTCTACTATATCCTGCTCTGCAGTTGATGATAATTGAAATTCTGCTTGCTCTTGCTAGATTATCTGTACTTGCCCTGCCTGTTTTCAAGGCTGTGACACATTCTGGATTTGCCTCAGTCAATTTACAGTAAAAAGCCAGTCTTCTTGTTGAGAACAGAATAATCTTATGCAGTTGTACACCTATTGGTATTTAAAAGATAGCTTTGTTTTTATGCCTATGTACTTTCATTATAAATCATCTGTACTAATTTTTCAGTTGAACAAGAATGCTTTTAACGTAGGTAATAAAATCTTTGTGTTATTGAAGCAGTATTTATCATTACCTTATTAAATACAGAGAAATAAGGGTGCCATTTTTGCCAAATAGTTTCATTTGCTCATATTTTCTTTGTTGACCCAAATGAATGAAATTAGAATAAACAATCTTGGAGTCATTTGTAATCATGAGCTGATTAATGGAGTTTGGTTTCCTAGCCATTATTCATTCATGAACACCTGATATCTTTCCCATAAACAAATTGTGTTTGTCCAAATTAAGAAATTAAATGAAGCATTTGATGAGTTTATGATTGACCCTTCTAAGTTGGAGCCCATTAGTCAATGTCGTTATCATACAAAACTGTTTGACTAATGTGCTGTCTAAGAAGCATGTGGATTTATTATGATTTCTGATTAATGCATGCTGCAAGCCAAATTACTGGATTGTAATAATTTTTGATTCTCATTTTAGCAGTCACTGAAGATTTTCATCTCTGATTAAATGCATTTATGTCCCTTCAGATTTAGAGTTGATTATGAGGTGTTGGCTGAATAAATCTTTAAATATTATATTGTACATTTGCAAAGGCATATTTTCTCAAACCCTCATATTACTCAATGCAGTTTTTGCATTTTAAAAAAAGCCACAATCCCAAATGTGTTCTAAAGCCTGTAAATATTAAAATGTCTTTTATCATTTTCAAAGTATGTTATGTGTTCTTATAGTTTTATCTGTAGGTTTTGTCACTGGTCTCTGTAAATTATGATCTTAGAACATATATGCTGTTAAGTATTGATTGGCCATAGTCCTGTTCAAAGTTGGCGTCATTGATATAAATAACCTTAGGCTTCAATCTTATAAGATTAAATCCTATTGTATTTAGTAAGGTTTACTCCTGAGTTGACAGGCATAGACTTGCACTTAATTGTAGTAGATTGCACAATTAGTTAATGTGTGTATGAATAATGCATATTTGACAAAGAACAAATCTCTACCTTGTAATTGTCTTCTATTTTGTTAAGATTAGCCATTCAAAAACCATGTTAAAAGACTGCTAAGGTTTAAAAGTAAGACACTTGATCATTACGTCTTGTACCTTTTCCATAGGGAAGAGTTGTCTGGTGGTTAGTTACTCATGGTCATGCTACTTCATTTCATTCTTCAGAAAATGTCTTTACTATTTGCGTCATACTGCTTACTACCATCAACTGCTTGGTGATAGCAAAGGCCCCCCAGCCTGGGTACAGTTACAGGCAGAGGAATGGCCATTGAGTGGGCTTTTTCTGCTTGCAATTTGGCTTTGGGAAAATTTTCAAGGATTGCTTAATCTAGATAGATCTTACTGTTTGCTCTACTTATTTCCCATTGCCATTTTGCTATTCTTTTGCCTTCATCTAACCATCACAGTTTTCCTCTGCTCTATATCTTCAATGGCTTTGAAACTACTTTCCCAAATTTCATTAGCAGAATATTTTAGAAATATTTTAGCAAAATTGTGATAAGTTATCGCAAACATTTATGAACTCTTTATTTCTTCCAGAAGCATGTAGGAGAGGTTTGGATAAAACTAAGAGGAATAGCAAAAGAAATCTCCCCAATGTATTGGTGATTCATTAACCAAGTTTTAGATATTGGCATCAACTTAGTTGAAGTGCAGTTTTTTAAATAATGTACATGGGTCAATCTCTTATAATAATCCTACCTGAGAAAGCATCCAAGTGAGTTAAGTAGCAGAACAAGTTTGGTAGCAGGGTGAGGAGGCCATAGAATCATACAGTAGTAGAGTTGGAAGGGGCCTATAAGGTCATCAAGTCCAACCCCCTGCTCAATGCAGGAATCCAAATCAAAGCATTCCTGACAAATGGCTGTCCAGCTGCCTCTTGAATGCCTCTAGTGTTGGGAGAGCCCACTACCTCTCTAGGTAATTGGTTCCATTGTCGTATGGCTCTAACAGTTAGGAAGCTTTTCCTGATGTCCGGTTGAAATCTGGCTTCTTGAAACTTGAGCCCATTATTCCGTGTCCTGCACTCTGGGATGATCAAGAAGAGATTCTGGCCCTCCTCTGTCCGATCATTCCTTGACCTAAAGATTGCCTAAGCTCTATAGACACTCTTTGTAATAACTTTATATATTAACTTAATAAACAACAAAAACAATTATGCAGGTAGCAAGCCAGCAGGGGTGTAGTGGCTTTCCAGTGTTTTGCACTATCTGTCACATGTATGACTATCTGCCTGTTGGACAGAAGTCGTGGCTGTGCCCTGAGCTCCTGGCTCTTCAGAAACATGTTTGTTTCCTTGAGGCCAAGGTGACTGACCTGGAGAAGCTGAGAGAGGCAGAGAGGTTTGTGGATGAGGCCTTTGGGGACATTACAGCTCTGCCCCACTTCCAGGATGATAGCTCCCCTGCTGTCATGGAGAATTAGGATTTTGCGGAAGGAAAGCATCACTCTGAGGAAGAAGGAAATGATCCTTTAGAGCAGCCTTTCCCAACCTTTGGGTCCTTGGATGTTGCTGGACTACAGTTCCTATAATTCCTGTCCATTAGCCATGCTGGCAACATTTGGGGACCCAAAAGTTCAGAAAAGCTGCCTTAGAAGGGACCCATTCCTTGGGGGACAAGTAGTTATCATGCTGAGGATACTTCTCTCGGGGGTGGAGAGATTATTGTACTGGCCATCGTCTAGATAGCCTGGTAGATTGTGCTGGGGAAGGTCAGTGGCTATATGTTGGCACCAATGCCAGATCCTGGAAACAAAATTTAGGTTGCTAGGTAGGATGCTGAAAGCCAGGATTTCCAAGGTAACTTTCTCTGAAATGCTATCAGTTCCATGTGCAGGCCAGCTAGACAGGTGCAGCTTTGTAGTCTTAATGCATGGATGAGATGATGATGTCGGAGCAGGGGTTTGAATTTATTATGCACTGGGGAACATGTTAGGACAACTAGGCCTGCAGAAAAGGGACAGGCACCACTTGAACCAGGATGGAACTAGACTTTTGGCACTTAAAATCATAAAGGTGGCAGAACAGCTTTTAAACTGATTGCAAAGGGAAAGCTGTCTGCTTTGGAACAAATTTTCCCCTGAGATGAAGATGAAAAAAGTGATGAAAATTTAGATGGGAGAGGCATAGAACTAGGCATTGCAAGTGCAAAGGCACAGGATAGCAATTCAGAGAAGCTGAAGCACCACAGAACAAAACACAAGTGTTAAAAGCTGTATCTTTTTGTTTGCCGCCTTGGGCTCCTTCTGGGAGGAGGGGCAGGATATAAAATAAATAACTAAGTGCTTAATGCTAATGCTAGAAGCCTCTGAGCCAAGAGGGGCACATTGGAATGCTTGGTTTTAGAAGACAGCATTGATTTAGTGGACATAACAGAAACCTGGTAGAATGGAAAGAATCGGTGAGACATAGTAATCTCTGGATATTTATATGAGGATAGGAAAATATATACAGTATTAGAGGTAGGGTTGCCAGGTCTCTAGTTTTTGCCTAGAGACTCTGGTTTTGGGGGGTCCTCTCTGGGTCTCCGGGTGAGTTACCCCAATCTTGGGACTCTTAGCTTTCATTTTTTTTAAAAAAGTAAGTTTCTAGGTGGTCTGGTTCAAGAGATGTACACCAAAATGTCAGCCACCTCCTGCAATGTCTGTTAGTCGTGGCTGCTCTAATCCCCACCCTTTCAAGTTCTTAGCCAATAAGTGAGGGTTGTGATTCATGAGAGATTTGCTGACCTCCAGGCAATAGCTAGAAGCCATTGCAAATCCTGAAAACGGTTTCCTTTTCCTGCTTGTCTGCAAGTTGAGTACGTGTATAACTTTCAGCAGTAGCAATATTGCCTTTCTACAATCAGATAGCAGCGTATGGTGCCATTACAACTTTTCTAATTATAAGGCAATAAACAAGTTTAAATTTGAAGAGGGCAGTTTATTTGTTTAATGCATAGCCTGTTCTGAAAACCTTCCCAATATGAAGCTTTAATCCTATACTCACTTTTCTGGAAGGAAAGCTGCAGTGCTAATTCCAGATACCTGGGAGTAAACTCCATTGAATTCAGTAGGACTTACTTTTTGAATAGACATGGTTAGGATTGTGTTGTGAATCAATGGGACTTTTGAGTGTACATAGCAAAGGATTGTGTTGGACATTTTTCTCTCCCCCTCCAATCCTTTTTTTTTTTGGTAAGCAATTAGGCAGGGCATGCTTAGATGTCATTGTTTTTATTTAGTAGGAAACTAATACTATTTTTTTTAAAAAAATGTTCTGTAATGACCTACTGGTTTTGACAATAAACTATTATATGGGGTGTATGTATTTTTACATCTCCGGACGTGTATATGGAATCTTTCCAACAACCCTGTGAGGTAGGGTTGGAAACCAAGGCAGCTTACAATAAGAAATCCGTTTAAAATCTAGTAATCATGACACAAATATAAAACAGTTGCAAAACAGCTTAAAGGCATGATTATGAATTTTGGGTTGGATGAGTGATGTTCCTTATCACTTGAGGTTCCAGTCTTGTGCATGCTTCCCTATTTGAGTAAGCCCCATTGCTTGCTTCTGAGTAAACATGCATTGTTGTTCTTATGTGCCTTCAAGTTGATTACGACTTATGGCCACCCTATGAATCAGTGACCTCCAGTAGCATCTATTATAAACCACCCTGTTCTTGTAAGTTCAGGTCTTTGGCTTCCTTTGTGGAATCAATCCATCTCTTGTCTGGTCTTCCTGTTTTTCTACTCCCTTCTGTTTTTCCCAGCATTACTGTCTTTTCTGGTGAATCATGTCTTGTCATTATGTGTCCAAACATGCATAGATATTGCACTATAAATATTTTTACAGATTGTGTAAATAATAAATATCTTTTACGTTCATGCTTATATAAATATTTCTTCATACTGTGTCTCAATATGTATCTGACTATGGTTGTAAATTATTTCCTCTACATTTTAAGTGTGCCCTTCTTGCTTGAGGTGGTCATGGTTCCCCTCTGTTGTTTTCACCCTGAGGGGCAGATTAGGCTGAGAGGTGGTGAGTAGCCCATGGTCACCAAGTAAACTTTGTAGCTGATTTCCATTTTAAAAATTAATTAAAATGATTTGTATGCAGGCAAAATTTATGAAGTAATGCAGATCCACATAATAAATTGAATGCACATCCAACTTGCATGACTTCCCCAAAAGAATCCTGGGAAGTGTAGTTTCCCCCTCGCAGTTATAGTTCCCACCACCCTTAACAAACTACAGTTCCCAGCATTCTGTAGTGGGATTCATGTGCTTCAAATGTGTATTGAATGTGCTTTAAATGCATGGTGTAGATCTGCCCTAGTATGCAGTGCATTCATTAGTGAATTGAAAAGAACAATTTTAAAATATACTTTTTTAAACAGGGGAACGGCTATAAGGGCACATGCTTTGCATGCGAAGGTCCAAAACTCAGTTTTTGGAAAACGCTATTGCCTGGAAGGCTGGAGATCCAATGCTTGTCAATGTCATCAGTACTGAGCTAGATAGTACCAAATGGCCTGAGTAGGTATAAGGCAGATTCCTTTGTTCACAAAAGAGGAAAGACACCCAAGGACCACAGTGACTCTGAAATTTATTTATGTATTTTACTTACAGCATTTATATACCACTTTATTGTAAAAAAAACCCCTCAAAAGTGGTTTACAGAAGGAATTAAAAAAATAAAAATATTGGCAAAAACAGTTAAAAACAGGTGTTTAAAAGCATTCAAAATAATGAAACTAACGATGAGTATTTTGTTTGAGTGGTATGCTCCAAGTGATGCTTAATGTATAATGCTTAATGACTGTGACCTGGCAACCCTAATTAGATGTGATGTCATACTGTATATCAAAGAAGGCATTGAGTCCAGTAAGCTAGAAATCCCAAAAGGGGCAGACTTCTCCAAGCAACTGTGATTGATGCTAAACATATCATACTAAATGACAGCACTAGGGCCCCACACTGTGACAGCACTAGTGCCCCGTCCCTGAAATCTCAGGGTTTGGGATGCTTCTGACCTGGCAACCCTAGTCCCAAGCCATTTAGGGCTTTATATGCTAGTACTAACACCTTGAATTAGGCCCAGTTGCCCAGTGGTAGCTAATGCAGTGCTTTCAGGACCAGTGACTCATGGTTTATTTGAAATACATCAACATTTAAATGAGCAAAAAGCATAGCAATGGATCAGTTGACAATATCCAATAACTTCATCTCCCCAAAGTTGCCCCAAAGCTGATGGCATTAGTACTTTCCAACCCTCCTCCAAAACTTTCAGACCTATGCCAAAAAGGCCAGAATCCCAGGCCCTCTCATGCATTTCCTCTGGCAGAAGTTTCCTTATGAAGGACTGGGAGGTGGAGCAAGGTAGTCATCCTCTAGTGGCACAAACAGAGCCTTTCTTCCCTGCTGAGCAAAGCTTTCTGACAAATATTGCTTTACACATTATAGTTTCAAATTATGTGTTAAACAGTTTAGCTGGGTAGCTGATGTACTTCACATTCAAGGGTCCTCTTTTATATCTTGTGGCTATTTATTTATTTAATCATTTATATAGTGCTAATGCACTCATGTGCCAATGTAGTGTATGTGATGTAGCAAAGGCTTATTTATATAAGCAGAAAGGTACCCATGAATATATCTGGGTATAATGGTGATAGTAATGTTGTGGTTGTGGTTGCTATGGGTCATTGTTGCTTAACTTATCAGATAAGTTGTTTATATGTGTTTACATTTTGACTTTTAAAATGTAAACTATTGTTAAAAGTCCACATTTGTTAACTACCATATTTAGAACAGTGACAAATAAGAGCTTCTATCATTAAGGCAAATGCATTTGTCCCTTCCTTGCCCACATAATTCCAGAGGAGATGCACACTGCTTAGACAAATTAGTTATTTTAAACTTTCCTATTTTTTTTAATTGGCTGAATCTAAAATTTGCCTTTAAGCCGTATGCTATTAACATTTTCTTCAAAGACTCCAGCTAGAAACAGATAAAGTGAGCTGTGCTCTCCAACAGATAAATTTACAGTATTCAGCTGTTGTAGGTGATTATGCCAGGTTGCAACAAAATAAAGCCTAAAGCATCATATTAACTGCACCATTTATATGGGCCCTAATACACTCTGAATAAAAGCCTCAATTACTAAGCACTTTTGAGTCCTGACAAGGCAGTCGCATGATGCTAATGGTATCTTTATAACCTTTTTAACTTCTTGTTTTCTCTGACAGAGCTCTACAATAATAGCAATGGGTTTGCCCTTGGCTAGCAAAAACTCATTTTGAGACAATAATAATTATTTACTATTTAGAAAGATGGCAATAAAATTTCTCTGAATGAGATTTTCTTGAGAAAACGCAAACTGATTAAATTACTTTCTTTAATGGAGTGGTAAAGCGTGTAATAGTTGAAGTAATGAGTTTGATATTTCTCTTCCATCTTCAATGGAACAATAAACAGTTTTTAAAAGTAATCTGAATGACAATATTTCATTTAAAATCTCATCCTTATCATTCCTTAATAGGTAAGGAATTTTTTTCTTAAAAGATTATGGGAATTGCAGTGTGTTGTAAAAAAAAGAAAAAATCATTTCTTCTCTGTAATTGTATTCTATTAATTTATCTCCAAGGTTTTTTCAAGGAAGTGAAAAATGACATCAGCTTTTTTTAAAGCCTGGGATCCAAAACATTTCCATTTGTGGTATCTGCTTATCACTTCTGTAGCCGAGCCTTCCGTGAGAGAAGCAACACTTATCTAGAGATTTTGTTCTGCTTGTGTAAGCTGCTCTTTTTCTGGGAATCTCTATATGCCCGTGTTAGAGTCAAACCATCCAGCCTCACCCTATGTATTTCTCAGTGACATCACAAGCTGAAGGGAGAAATGACTCAAACCAATGCAATTTTAAGGAGAAAGGAGTGAGCTAAGAAATCTTTTTATGAAATCAGTTAACTTGTCATAATTGTAGATTCTTGAAAATATGATTGTATAGGTTTTTCCCCAAAACAACTTGAGCTCTCTTGTTCATGGAACAGAAGTTACTGTCCAAGCATTTGTCTGTATGTATGTAGATTCCAGTGACTTATTTCCAAGGATTTAGTTTTACAACTTGTGTAAGTATTGTTTAGCAAGTCACTCTCACCACCAGCAGGCAAAGCATACCTTCCTTTCTTATAAACATGTAACATTCTATTGATTCTGAATTGCTTCTGGTTGTTTACATGTCATCTGCAGATGTCCTTCCCTATTTCTTCGTTGGAAAATACAACGAATGTGTGGTTTAGAGATGTGCATTTGTGCAAATCAGGTATAGGTATACTGAGAAACCTGAACCAAATACTTGTGTTAGCGTTGTTGCAGAACAGGTAGAGCAGGCCAGACAAGCCCTGATTAAAAAAATAAATAAATAGGTATCTCTTTAATGCCAGGGCTGTTTGTGGGTTATACAAAATAGAAGATATGACAGTGTAAATTTGAACACTTGCATACAAAATGTTCCATCATCACTGCTAATATTAGCTGGAAAAAATGTGACAAAAGTAAATGTGCAGGTTATGCTCTTATTTCAAATTATATTAATGTTTTATTGTATATTTTTACTGTTTTATATTTTAAACTGAATTGTATACTTCCCTGTGATGTTAATGAAAGGTAGGATGTGAATGCTTTTAATAATAAATACTAATTTTTATCCAAAGACTTTGTCACTTTAGCATTGATTTTTATATTTAAGAATATATCTAATCTTGGAATACTGTATTATTTATTGCATTTACATCCCACCCTTTCCCTCAAAAGCTCAGGGTGACATATATGGTTCTGTCATTCATTTTTCCTTTCATCTTCACAATAACCCTGTGAGATAGGTTATTCTGGGAATTATTGACTGGCTCGTTGCCACCCTATGAGCTTCATAACTGAGTTGAAATTGGAACCTGGGGCTTCCAAGCCTTAGTTTGACTCTCTAACCACTGATCATATTACAGTGTACACTGAACAAATTGGCTAATGGCCAGTGTGCAATAATGTTACAATAGTGGCACTTCAAAATATGCATCATCATCATCATCTTCATCATCACCACCAACAACAATATATATATATATCCTGTCCTTTCTCCCAGAAGGAGCCCAGGGCGGCAGACAAAAATATTAAAAAACACTCTAAAATATATTAAAACAAAACATCTTTTAAAAAAAGCTTTTAAAAAAACCTTAAAAAGCAATTCCAACACACACAGACTGGGATAAGGTCTCAGCTTAAAAGGCTTGTTGAAAAAATGAAGAACATGGCTTCCCATGGACTTCTAGCAAGGTTCTCTTGTACTGTTTTCTATACCATATTTACAAATTTTGATTGCCTATGAAATAATGATTTGTTGGTAGCATTTCACTTTATTATATAAATTTATCAGTTGAATTATTTTGCTGTAAATGTCAGACTTGGTAGCTAAGCTGTTATTTTTAAAGTGGTTGTCATCATTTAACACCATTAGCACTGTGTACTATTGATATTAAACATTGCTGTAATTTCATATTAAGCACCTTTAGATCACCTTTAGACACATGGCTTAATACAAACATTTGTTAATTTTTAAGATACTAGTACTCATAATCCCCCTTTAGGATGCACACCTTAACGTGGTGAGGGGGTTTGCGAGTGTTGAAGAAGCTGAGAGCAAAGCCGTCAGGAGTCTAGACCAAGAGGCTAGACTCCTAGCAGGGGCACCCACGGTGGAATGGTCAAAGCTAAGACACCAGACTAAGATGCATCCAAACTCAGAGGAAGGCAGTGGTAAACCACCACTGAATATCTCTTACCATGAAAACCCTATGAATAGAGTATCCAAAATGCAACACGAGATAGTGCTGGAAGATGAGACCCCCAGGTCAGAAGACACTCACTGAGCTACTGGGGAAGAACAATGGACAAGTACGAGTAGCGCTGTGTCTAATGACGCAGATGGGTCAATGCCGAAAGGAAGCCCAGAGGCTGATGCGCACAGATGCGAAAGGAGAGTCCAGAGTTGTACGACGCACACAATAGGAACATGGAATGTGAGAAGCATTTACCAGGGAAAGTTAGAAATAGTCAAGCAAGAAATGGAACGTATCAACATTACAATACTTGGTGTGAGTGAATTAAAATGAACAGGAATGGGACATTTTCAATCAGGCAAATACAACATATTTTATGTAGGAAATGAGAAATCAAGAAGAAACTTGGTTGCTTTAATAGTGAGAAGTGATGTAGCAAAAGCAATTAGGAGCTACAACGCAGGGTCTGAACGAGTGATATCAATGAGATTAAATGGGAAACCTATTAACATAACCATAATCAAAGTCTATGCTCCAACGGCAAACGCAGAACAAGAACTGGAGAGATTTTATGCAGAAGTACAGGAGGAAATTGATCACACACCAAAATAAGATGTGCTGGTAATCAGGGGGGACTGAACATAAGAACATAAGAAGAGCCTGCTGGATCAGGCCAGTGGCCCATCTAGTCCAGCATCCTGTTCTCACAGTGGCCAACCAGGTGCCTGGGGGAAGCCCGCAAGCAGGACCCGAGTGCAAGAACACTCTCCTCTCCTGAAGCTTCCGGCAACTGGAATGCAAAAGTAGGAAACAGAGAAGAACTAGGAATTTTGGGGAAATGGGGCTTAGGAGAGAGAAATGAAGCAGGAGAAAGTCTTATTGAATTCTGTGAAGCCAATCATTTGTTGCTTGCGAACACATTTTTTGAGCAACCGAAAAGACGACTGTGCACATGGACATCACCAGATGGTCAATATAAGAATCAAATTGATTATATTGGTAGCAGAAGATGGAGAAGTTCCATACTTTCTGCAAAAACAAGACCAGGAGCAGACTGCAGTACAGATCATGAACTGATCGTATCAAAAATCAGAGTAAAGCTAAAGAAGAACAACAAAGCAATCATAATGTCAAAATACAATTTAAATAACATCCCAAAAGAATATAAAGTTCAAATAAGGAACAGGTTTGAGGCTTTCAATTTAGTTGACAGAGAAACAGAAGAACTATGAAGCAAGAGACATTCTCAGGGAAGAATGCAAAAAGACAATACCTCTAGTAAAAAGAAAGACTTCAATGGATGACTGAAGAAACTCTTAAAATGTTTAAAGAAAGAAGGAAAGCAAAACCAAAAGGCAATAGAAACACTGTCAGAACCCTAAATGCAACAATACAGCAACTAATACGTAGAGACAAAGAGAACTATTACAATAGTTATTGTATAGAAATGGAAGAGGACAACAAAAAGGGAAGAACAAGAGCCCTATTCCAAAAGATTAGAGAAATGAAAGGGACATTTAAACCAAGAGTAGGGATGTTGAATAATCAACAGGAAAACACACTGACTGACCAAGATGAAATGAAAGGAAGATGGAAGCAATACACTGAAGAACTCTATAAAAGAGATGCCAGGATGACAGATTCATTCACAGAGGAACCATATGATGAAGAACCAGAAATGTTAGAATGTGAGGTAAAAGCTGCTCTTAAAATACTTGGAAGAAACATATCACCAGGAATAGATGGCATACCAATAGAGTTGCTACAAGCTACTGAGACTGAATCTTTGCAAATTTTGACAAAAATTTGTCAAGAAATGTGGAATACTAAACAATGGCCCACAGACTGGAAGTGTTCAATATATATCCCAATTCCAAAGAAAGGGGATCCCAGAGAATGCAATGATTATCTGAACTATTGCCTTAATATCCCATGCAAATAAAGTAATGCTCAAGATTCTACAACAAAGGCTCTTACCATATATGGAGCAAGAAATGCCAGACATCGGAGCTGGATTTAGAAAGGGAAGAGGCACCAGAGATCATATCACAAACATACATTGGATAATGAAATGGAGCAAGGAATCACACTGTGCTTTATAGATTACAGCAAAGCCTTTGACTGTGTAGATCATGAAAAACAATGGAATGCTTTAAAAGAAATGGGGGTGCCACCGCATCTGATTGTCCTGATGCGCAACCTATACTGTGGACAAGAGGCTACTGTAAGGACAGAATATGGAGAAACCGATTGGTTCCCCATCGGAAAGGGTGTGAGACGGGTGTATTTTATCACCCTATTTGTTTAATCTGTACGCAGAACATATATGGAAAGCGGGATTGGACCAAGACGAAGGAGGTGTGAAAATTGGAGGGAGAAATATCAATAATTTAAGATATGCAGACGATACCATACTAGTAGCAGAAACCAGTAATGATTTGAAACAAATGCTGAGGAAAGCACAAAAGCCGGACTACAGCTTAACATCAAGAAGAGTAAAGGAATGACAACAGAAGATTTATGTAACTTTACAGTTGACAATGAGGACATTGAACTTGTCAAGGATTATCAATACCTTGGCACAGTCATTAACCAAAATAGAGACACTAGTTAAGAAATCAGAAGAAGGCTTGGACTTGCAAGGGCAGCTATGAGAGAGCTAGAAAAGGTCCTCAAATGCAAAGATGTATCACTGAACACCAATGTCAGGATCATTCAGACCATGGTATTCCCGATCTCTATGTATGGATGTGAAAGTTGGACAGTGAAAAAAGCAGATAAGAGAAAAATCAACTCATTTGAAATGTGGTGTTGGAGGAGAGCTTTGCGGATACCATGGACTGTGCAAAAGACAAACAATTCGGTGTTAGAAGAAATTAAACCAGAACTGTCACTAGAAGCTAAAATGATGAAACTGAGGTTATCATACTTTGGACACATAACGAGAAGACATGATTCACTAGAAAATGCAATAATGCTGGGGAAACAGAAGGGAGTAGAAAAAGAGGAAGGCCAAACAAGGGATGGATTGATTCCATAAAGGAAGCCACAGACCTGAACTTACGAGATCTGAACAGGGTGGTTCATGACAGATGCTCTTGGAGGTCACTGATTCAAAGAGTTGCCATAAGTCATAATCGACTTGAAGGCACATAACAATAAGTGCTCATAATAGAGTGATAGCTCACTGTGAATGTATCTGTGAAAAGCAAACGTAAACCACAACCTGTTATACAGTTTTAAGTATATTAAATGGAACAACTTCACTTTGATATTTCTAGTTGTGTGGGGTTAAAGTAACACAGAAGATGGCTAACAATTACTTTTTGTTGTTAAACAGATAAAAATATGTAGGGTGAGATCCAATGTTAACATGACTGGGCGTGCGCTTGTGAAACAGGGCTTTACTTTCCTCTCCTTCCCATTGCAACCCACCATCCCTAGAATCTGCTCCAGAGACTTTTGGGGGCCTTTAGGAGCAGATTTTGGGTTCATGGGGGCTAGTGGGAGAAGAAGAGAAATCAGAAGTCTAATTGCACAAACAGATTTTTGTTGCACAAGCGGGTGGTCAACATTGTCTGTTGCCTTCAGCTTTTTTCCACAATTAAGCAAAATGCATCAGAGATCTTTAAAATGTAATCTGAGGAGGTCATAAAGGTAATTACAAGCACATTCTGATTAGAAATGTATAAATCTTGCATCTTCAATGTTGTAAGTATAGAAAGGCAAAATAAATTGTGAAGTTGTTACAAACACTGAACATTTTATATTGATTGGCTTGGTTGTATATATTTGGTATCTGAGGGTGAGACATTAACTGTTCTTTACTTTGATTTTTTCTTTCTAGAAAGAGCATTTTTGTTTGTTCCACATGGGAGCTTCACGGCCATGGGTAGAGCCTTTTACATGGAAACAAAGTAACAGATTGAAGTGGTTTCAGGGCTTCAATCCCTTGGTAAATTAGCCAGCAGGCTAGCCTTTTTATAGATGTGCTAAACAACAGGTTGATGCCATTTGGGCTTTAGCAATGAGAATTACCTGAGGGAATATGAAATGAATAAGAAGAGATAACATGGGGAGCAGAACTATTGTAGCAGACCACACTTCTACCAGAAAAAAGCAATACCTAAACATTTTTTTTGGGGGGGGGTTAATAGTAATGATAATGCATGGCATGGTAAATATTTTTCTGGTTATTGTGATTACAAATCAGAAAATTACATCATTCTGCTGCACTAAAGCTTTGTCAAAATAATTACTTTCTTGAGGAAAATAAACAATATTTATTGCATATCGAAAGGTGCAGCAACAAATTGTAAGAAATGAAATTGTTTCTCTGTGAACTAGCAAGTACTAATTTCTCTTTTACAAATTCTAAAATCAGAATTTATTCTAATTGTGATATTGATAGCAGGAAGCATCAAGAAAATTAATATGATGAAATCATTAAACCTACCTGGTAGCCTCTGAGGTCCTCTCTCAGGGCTTTTAATTTTCTATTTATAAAGGGGTTTTAAAGATCAATATGAAGATCTGTTGATAATATTATATTTAATTAGAGTAATCAAAAACCATGCTCAGAGCATGACACCTGCCAGGGAGAGCTTCAAAAAGCAAGTAAGCAGCATGTGTTAGTATAGCCTCTTTTACTTGTCTCTGAGCACTAATCTAGCAAAAGTCCCAAATGGGGCAGCTAGTCAGCTATTTCATTGACTTTGAACTGGTTTGGGGGGCAGTTTATTTTCCCATAATGCCATTGATCAATGATTTCCTTTCAGCAGTTATGTAATTAAAGGGCTTTAGTCAGTTTGTGCTGTGTTGTCTTGAAATTTATTATTCCTGGGGATTTAAAGAAGATCGATAGGATGCAGTGGCCCTGTGTTTAGACCAGACCAGAAGGGACCCTACTGATAGGATGAGGATGAAACAGGGCTTCAGGATATAAGCAAGACATTTACCTGGGATTTAGAGCTGATCTATTCACAGTTCATCCTGCTTAACTATTCACATTTTTCTAACCTATTTTATCATAGTTTCTCAAAACTGGTATATCCTGGTTATTTCAATGACTATGTCGATACACATTGTTTAAAATTAATAAACGTTAGCGTTTATAAATCTGAGCTATTATTAAATAGTTATAACTTGGCAGAATTCATCAACTCGTACATCCAAATTGTTATATCTAGAGGTTTGTCTTTTAAAAATGGAAACATTATAAAATGAATGAACAATATATCTGAGGGACACATTTGTTTCACACCAGTTCTTGGCTTGTGCTGTGTGGAGTACACAAACTCATGCAAAATAAGCAATCTCACTGCATTTACAACAGAAAAGTCTGTTTTAATCTTATGTATGCTGATAGCATCTGAAGAAGATAAACTGATGTGCAACAGCAGATTTAATGATGGAGTTGAAAATAATTTTTAAGCACAACTCGTAGTGCAGTCTGAACTGGCATTTCAACATTTTACAAGGTGGTAAGACCAGTTTTATTTTTATGATTAAAACTTTCTTGAGCAAAACGTATTGATTTAGAGGGCAGTAGTCAGATCCATCTGAAAGAGACTGAGAGCTGGAGATAGTTCTATGCACGCTAGGATTCCTTTATACCTCTCCCCAACAACAACTGCTCAAGAAAGTCGGGTATTTTTCATTGGCAGTCTGTGTAACATAAGTAATTGCAATTGGAACATGAAATCTGGAATGCCCTGATGCATATGCAGAAGTGCTTGGTCCAGTGTCCTTGATCTATACTATGAGTAGGCAAGTTGTGCAGTAGTATCACATTGTATAATTTTACAACTGCAAATTGAACCTATAAAGCCTTATACGGTGTGGGACCACAATACCTTGTGCAACGCCTCTCCCGCTATGAACCTACCCGTTCACTTCGTTCAGTATCCAAGGCCCTCCTCCGGGTACCAACTCATCAGGATGCCCGGAGGATTGTTATTAGATCTAGGGCCTTTTCTGTGGTGGCCCCCGAACTGTGGAACAGCCTACCTGAGGAGATACACCTGGCGCCTTCGGTACTTTCTTTTAGGCGCCAGGTTAAGACCTGGCTATACCCCCAGGCATTTTAATGTTCAATGTGTTCCATTTAATGTTTTTCGTTGAACTTGTTGCTGATTTTATTGTAATTTTATTGTAATATTGTATTTTAATCTTGTTTTGTTCACCGCCCAGAGAGCTACTCGTTATGGGCGGTTTAAAAATGAAATAAAATAAATAAATAAATAAATAAATAAATAATATTAGCCCTGCAAGCACGAGTGCTAGAAAATACAACAGTAACAAAAAAGTGGGATTTGAAAGATTATAAAAAGAGTCTATAAACTTGGGGAATGGGGACAGTGGAGGTTGCTTAGCCTGATTTTATCTTTTCTTCCATTTTCTAAAATACACATTGTCCTATTGCAGGGTCCTGTATGACCAGAATTGCAGCCATCCATGAAATATAATGGATAACTAGTCTGGGCAGCTGTTTCCAGCATTTCTGAACACAACAGTTCCTATTCTTTAAGCTTTTCATTCAGAAATGTCAGTGTAGTAAACATCTAGCATTTAAAAAAATATTTGAAAGTACTTTTTTTTGATTGGCTGAACAATGAGCGTTATTAGATCGTAACTACTTGGGTTAGAGCTTGACAGACACATTGTAATTGGTAGATTTTTACCCAGTTTCTTATGCTACATAATTCTACTGATTTATTATCTTGTTGCAACTGTATACAAATATACTCCTAAAATTATTCCCTTAGAGTTATGAGAGTAACGTTAGGACTTTCAGGGTTCCAAATGAGCAAGAAGCTTGGGTATATTATGAAACTTGTCCTTTGAGAAGATTTCTTGTGCTGGCAACAAATATCACAAATACTTGTTCAAGAAACCAGGTCTTTGTTTACACATAATTCAAATCTTACAGATTTAATGTATGGCCTTCTAAACCACCTTTGCTTTGAATGTATTAACAGATATAATAGTTAAAGGCAAGACAATGTATAGAAGTCTTACCTAAATCTTAAGCAATGCATTCCTGTTTATATGCCATATTATATGGGTATAGCTTTCTCTTAATGCAGCTACTGAAGCT
The DNA here is from genome assembly GCF_030035675.1 of Rhineura floridana. Lineage (NCBI taxonomy): Eukaryota > Metazoa > Chordata > Lepidosauria > Squamata > Rhineuridae > Rhineura > Rhineura floridana. Next base: position 124,355,598 of record NC_084486.1, read on the forward strand.
CAGATAGGCTTGGCACAGCTCCAAGACTAAACCACTATGTATAGTGAAGATAAATTGCTTGCATTCTATAGCATTTCTTCATCTTTCTCCTTACACCAGAACAAAATCTAAAACTCATCTACTGAATTTTTAAGCAGTATGCTTAGTCATTTTTATTTCTTTTCTCAAGGGTATTTAATAAGACAGATAGTGAGTAAATTATTATTTTAGATAATGGGTTTACGATAAAAATACAGCAGCGTTTCTCATAATTTGTTTCTCTTAAAATTGCCTATGCATCATTGGTTTCTTACATAGAATACTTATTCATTCTAAGAATCTTGAGGCATGCTGTTGTCAAAGTCAGCTCTTCTTCAAGGCTGTGTAATTGAGAGTGTCTTGGCATCAGCAATAACTTTTGTAGACAAATCTCTTCTTGACATACATTCTCTCTTCTTGATATACATTTGCCAGGTGACAAATGTTTTTAGATGTCTGTCTTATGGGTTTTCACTTTATTAACAGTAAATCCTGATGGCTTTTGTGTTTGCCCCCAAAGGATTTCACTTCAATCCCCCAGAAATAAGCACACAATTATTAAATGGGCCGCTACAAAGTCTTTGACATAATTTCCAGACAAGAAGTTACATTTAAAAGAGTGAGCATGCTTCTGTTGTTTTGGGTACCCAGATGGAAAAGAGAGACTTTGAGAGACCATCCATCCATCCATCCATCCATCCATCCATCCATCCATCCATCCATCCATCCATCCATCCATCCATCCATCCATCCATCCATCCATCCATCGGATATGAAATATTCATTAAAATATTCATAAAATCAAATGTTAAACACAGGCTAACCTAAAAGAAATCAAAATATAAGTAAAACCAGTAGTTATTGAAATGTACATAATAAAATAAAATCACATGTTAAAATTACATGTCTGAGTTAAATCATCAGCATATCTTTCAAGCCAAAATAAGCACATGGCAGAGAATTAACCTTTTGAGCCCAAGTATGCCATCACCTCATCATTCGATAATGACATACTGGTGAGACAAGAATATCTGTGTGCGAAGTTGCTGTTAAAGGTAATTGAACTATTGGGCAACAGTAATATTAGAGTTTTCCATTTTTGATAAATCAGATATCAGTGTGCTTCTTATGGGAAAGGAAGTTCAGTTGCAAGTGTTTCTTCCTGTAATTTACAGCTGAGAATGGCAGTCTAGAATTACTGAATTCAGTGAGGAAGCCCATATGCCCAGGAACCAGGCCAAGTTCAAGGTTCTAGTTTTGGCATACAAAGCCCATACAGCTCGAGACCAGGATACCTGAAAGACCGTCTTACCCCTTATATACCCAGTTGATCACTGCGCTCTGCAGGTGAGGACCTCCTGCAGATACCATCTTATCAGGAAGTTTGTTCTGCACAATATAGGAAACGGACCTTTAGTGTGGTGGCACCAACACTGTGGAATTCCCTCCCTTTGAATATTAGGCAGGTGCCATCTCTGCTGTCTTTTCGGTGCCTTTTGAAGACTTTCCTCTTTCAACAAGCCTTTTAAGTTGAGACCTATCCCAGTCTGCATCTGTGTCAGTATTGCTTAATATGTTTTTAATAATGTTTTTAACCCTTTTTTAAAGTTGTTTTTTTTAAATGTTTTTAATGCTGTTTTGTTTTAATGTATTTTAAGATCTGTTTTTATGATGTTTTAAAGTGTTTTAGTGCTATGTTTGCTGCCCTTGGCTCCTGCTGGGAGGAAGGGCGGGATACAAATCAATTAAATAAATAAATAATAAACATTGGGAAGTATTCAGTTAACTTTTACACTAGCACTAGAATTAATGGTAGCAGAGTGGGATTCCTCTCTGTCCTTTGCATGCATGTATTCCACACTGCCCCTAAATGTGCTCTGGAGGGTTCAAGGACCCCCCAGAACAGATTTATTTATTCATTCATTTTTAAATTTATATCCCATGTCTCCTCCCAAAGGGAACTCAAGGCGGAGGAGGAGAGGGGGAGATTGTTTTGTCGTGCAAAGAGAAATCCTTGCACTGATGAAACAATTGCCTTAGTCCTACGTTGAATACAACACCCTGTATAATGGAATGCAGTCTGAGCCATAGATCAGAGTGTAGGCCTCTACAAACTGTGAAACCTTTAGAAAGAAAAGTGGAAAATTAATTGTCCATCTGTTCTGTATGTGTTTGGATGCTTTCTTGAGATATCATTGCCAAACTTGGCACAATAGTTCCTGAGATAGAGGAGCTGGTCTTTGTCTATGTTTGGAAACTGTTGGATGCCATTTTGAATCAACTATTCCAGACTGCACCGATCTGGACACCCCTTAAGATATCATCACCCAATTTGACATGACAGTTTTCTAGATGGAGGAATGGGTTTTGGTCTATATTTGGAAACTGTGGAGCTCTATTTTGAATCAAGAATTGTTTGAATCATGCCAACTGATGAGGACACCTCTGAAGATATTGTCACCCAATTTGGTACGATGGTTCCCAGGATCTAGGAATGGATTTAAGTCTACATTTGGAAACTGTCAGATGCAAGATGGTGAACCAAACCATTCCAAACTGCACTGATTCGAACACCTCTGACAGTATCGTAATCCAGTTTGGAGTGACAGTTCCTAAGACCAAGGCTTTTTTAGTCTATGTTTGGAAACCATTTGATGCCATTTTTTAATAACCATTTAATTGAATTTTATAATAACATCTGAGACACCTAAACAGGAGCCAAAATCAACAATAAATAAAAATGGAGTACATAGTACTATGTGTTAGATAAATAAGTACTTGTAGTGGATCTAATACATAGCACAGGTAATATAAATTGAGGAACAGAGATGAAGAGTGAGTAATTTATGAGGGCGCTGCTCCATTAGTATTAACATAACCTCTCCACTTGTGTTGCTGGGGGAGATATAGCAGATATATGATTATTCACATAATTCAAAAAGGGAAGCCAGACCCCATCGAACCTGTCTTTCTTAGACAGACCTCAAATCACTCTATTATGTTGTGTGAGATGCTCTGCCAAGGCTCTCCCATAGCTTGTTTAACCGGCACTGAATAGAGAGTTCCATGACAGTTTTCCATTTTGCTGATATTACAAATTGTGCCGCTGACAGGAGAAAGGCGAACAGTTCCTTGTGAACTATATGAGAATTATAGAAAGCAGTGTCAGGTGACAAGGTCTGACCCACTGTGGAAGAAGCAATACTAAAAATGGAATTTTAAAAGGTTCAGATTGGAGCACAGTCCCACCACATGTGCTTAAAAGAACCTAGCCTATCACATCCCTAGTCCTAGGTCCTAAGCTATGGTCTGAAGGAACATAAGGCCACCACCTTGCTGAAGTTAAGCAGGTCTGGGTCTGGTCAGTGCCTGGATGGGAGTCTGCTTGGGAACCACATGTATGCCACCTTGGGTTCCATGGTGAAAGAAAGGTGGGGTATAAATGTAACAAATAAATAAATCCCCTCCAACATTTTAGAGCCATCACGTTGTTAACATGGTTAAAGACACAATGGAGTCCAGTGTCATCTAAATAAAATTTTTGAGTCACTTCCTGGATGTTTGCAGAGACCGTCTTCAGAGGTGGTTTAGTCCAAATCTTGTTCCACATTGTTTCTTGAATGACAACAACCAAATCTCTTTCCCAGGTGCCTTTAAGCATTGATGAATTACCCATAGACTTGTCAGTTAAATACTTATAAATCATAGATGCCACCTCTTTTAGTTCTTGATCAGACCAATAACAAAGATGTTCATATACAGTAAAAAAAAAAAGCACAAGCCCTCCCCCCTCTGGACTAGTTTTCTAATAAATGTAAGTATTGGTACCATTTGGAACCAGTTGGGGTTAATATTTCCAAGCTTCAGTCGTAAAGAGGCCTCCATGATAGGTTGTCCCTGAACTTTAAAGTTGTGCGTATAATGGAGACCTTTAGAGGTCCACCGATCAAATTGGGCATATTTATCTTGATGAAAAAATTCAGGATGGTCCACTTGGATAGGGGGAGAGGGCTTAGGTGCTAGAGTATCGGCCCAGTGTTTCCAGATTGTATGTGTGTATGTGCCTTCAAGTCAACTACGACTTATGGCAACCCTATGAATCAGTGGCCTCCAGTAGCATTTGTTGAAAACCACCCTGTTCAGATCTTGTAAGTTTAGGTCTGTGGCTTCCTTTATGGAATCAATCCATCTCTTGTTTGGTCTTCCTCTTTTTCCATTCCCTTCTGTTTTTCCCACCATTATTCTCTTTTCTAGTGAATACTGTCTTCTCATGATGTGTCCAAATTATGATAACCTCAGTTTCATCATTTTAGCTTCTAGTGATAGTTCTGGTTTAATTTTTTTAACACCCAATTATTTGTCTTTTTCGCAGTCCATGGTATGTGCAAAGCTCTCCTCCAGTACCACATTTGAAATCAGTTGATTTTCCTCTTACCCGCTTTTTTCACTGTCCAACTTCCATATCCATACATAGAGATCGGGAATACCATGGTCTGAATGATCCTGACATTGGTGTTCAGTGACACATCTTTGCATTTGAGGATTTTTTCTACTTCTCTCACAGCTGCCCTTCCCAATTCTATCCTTCTTCTGATTTCTTGACTATATTGTCTCCATTTTGGTTCATGACTGTGCCAAGGTATTGATAATCCTTGACAAGTTCAGTGTCCTCATAATCAACTTTGGAGTTACATACATCTTCTGTTGTCATTGCTTTAGTCTTTTTGACGTTCAGCTGTAGTCCTGCTTTTGTGCTTTCCTCTTTAACTTTCACCAGCATTCGTTTCAAATCATTACTAGTCATTTTGCTAGTAGTATGGTATCATAGGCATATTTCTCCCTCCAGTTTTCACACCTCCTTCATCTTGATCCAATCCCTCTTTCCGTATGATACGTTCTGCATATAGATTAAACAAATAGGGTGATAAAATACACCCGTCTCATACCCTTTCTGATGGGGAACCAGTCGGTTTCTCCATATTCTGTCCTTACAGTAGCACAGAGTATAGGTTGCACATCAGAACAATCAGATGCTGTGGCACCTCCATTTCTTTTAAAGCATTCCATAGGGGTTTTTTGTGATCTATACAAGCAAAGGCTTTGCTGTAATCTATAAAGCACAGAGTGATTTTCTTCTGAAATTCCTTGGGCCATTCCATTATCCAATGTATGTTTGCAATACGATCTCTGGTGCCTCTTTCCTTTCTAAATCCGGCTTGGACATCTGGCATTTCTCATTCCATATATGGTAAGAGCCTTTGTTGTAGAATGCTGAGCATTACTTTACTTGCATGGGATATTAAGGCAATAGTTTCATAATTACTGCATTCCCCGGAGGTTCCTGGAGGCCAGTCATTGGCCTTGGGAATGGCGCCTCTCTGGATCAGCAGGTAGGGTCCACTTCAGATGACTTCACCCTGGGGAAGTGCCATCCCACTCTCTTCAGACCAGCCTGCCTGCTGCAGTGTTCGGCTGCAGTGTTCAGTTTTAAACCTTCACCCTTTTATCATTTTCTTTCTTTCTTTCTTTCTTTCTTTCTTTCTTTCTTTCTTTCTTTCTTTCTTTCTTTCTTTTTCTTTTTCTTTTTCTTTCTTTCTTTCTTTCTTTCTTTCTTTCTTTCTTTCTTTCTTTCTTTCTTTCTTTCTTTTGCCCTCCCTTTCCCTCCCACCAGCCATCCTTAGGTTAGTGCGGGGGCAGGGATTCACTTAGGTGGGTCGGCACAAGGAGAGAGGCTTTTTGCAGCGGGATGGATCTCTCCCTGGCAGGGGCACAACCACTACCTGGACAAGCAGCGGCTGCTGCTGCTGCGCCAACAAGACTCCCCCCCCCATGCATTGAGCGGAGAAGCTTGATTTCTCAGCTGCGGAAGGAAGAGCGGCTTTATCAGCCCCTCCACCCTCACCATAGGATCAGGTGGGGTCACAACGCATGGAGGCTCCATGGAGGAGGCGGATCTAGGCTGCCTCTCAGAGGAGCATGAGGCCTTCAGCCACAGTCTTATCGAGGAGGGGCATGGTGAGGTTTTGGCGACAAACAGATGCAACCAGCAAATATAGGGGGTGAGTGCTGATTTTTTGCTTTTCCCAGGGGAAGAGGAGTTCCCTGAATTCCTGCATTGGGTAAAGGGCATAGTGGCCAAGGAAGTACAGATAATAGGTTCCTTATGGCCCTATGCCCCCCCCCGATGAAAAGAAAAAGTCTTCCCAGAAGAGGGCTCTGGCAAAGAGGAGGCGAGCTAGGTCCCCTTCTCCAGTTTCTTCCTCCTCTCCCTCCTCCTCCTCCTCCTCCTCCTCCCACCATTCCCCCCTCTCATTTTCCTAGTCATCCCCAGAACTGAAGAAGAGCCATGGCAAGGGCCACAAATGCTCTTCTAAGTCTAAACACAAAACCAAGGGGAAAGGTTTAGGAAAATGAGACATAGTAAGGCAGTGGTGACTGCTTTGGGGATACTTTCAGATTCAGAGGGGCAGTATTCTATGGAGGACGGGGAGGAGGGGGAGCTTTCAGAGGAAGAGCTGGAAGCCCCGCCTTCCAAGAGCAGTCTTTTCCAGGCTGAATTTTTTCCACCCTTAGCAGCTAAGGCAAGGCAGATCCTGGAACTCCTTGAAGAAAATGAGAAGAACCTGGAAACATCAACACCCTCTACTTCAAAAGGTTCCAGATCTGCTTTTCTGGAGGGTTGACCACAATGGACAGCCTTCCCTTTCCGGATTCCTTTTGTGGAAGCAGGAATGGGTGAATCCCACAAAACATAAACTGACACTCAGGCTTGTTGACAAGCACTACTCCTTCCCAGTCAAAGTGATGGAACAGTTGAGAACCAGCTGTGGACCCACCTGTGGATGCCTTATCTTCATCATTGGTCATCCTGTGGGAGGGAGAAGGAGGCCCCAGAGACTCTTGCGAGAAGCATGTGGAAGTGGCATTGAGAAGGGACTTTGAAGTGGAGACAGCTGCATTCCGGGCTTCTGCAGCTACATCAGTGATGGCAAGGGCTTGCATGCTCTGGGCAGAGGGGCTCATTTCCAGAGAGGATGTTCCCAAATACATTGATGGGCTGAAGAAAATCTCTATAGCATCAGCCTTTCAAGCAGATGCTTCCAGGGACTCCCTGCAGTTCAATGCTAGAGCAATGGCAGCCAGCACAATAGCACGTCGCAACATCAGGCCAAGAAGCTGGGAGGTGGATCCAGGTTCTCAGAGTCGTTTGGCAAGTTACCCCTTTAGTGGGTCCAGGTTATTCGGAGATCCTCTGCATAAGGTGCTGGTGGAAACAAGAGACAAACAGAAAGCCCTCCCAAATGCCAAGAAGGACGACCGCAAGTACAGGCAGCAACAATTCTTTCAGAACTTCAGACCTTATAGCAAACAGCGTTCCTCTGGAGGCTACAAGTCACGCTGGGGAAGTTGGACAAACCTTCAGGAGCATCCATCTCACACGCTCGACACACCTCCACCTACTCTTCTGAAAACAAATTCCAGAAAGGAGCAAAGAAGGATCAGTCGGCATGACCACGTCTCCAGTCCCACAGGGGAGCCATTGGGGGTAGACTTCTGCAGTTTGCACACGTGTGGGCAGAAACAACAACAGACAGATGGGTTCTCAAAACTGTTTCTTACGGATACTCCTTGGAGTTCTCCGAACAACCAAGGGAGAGATTCATAGCCACACCAAGGTCCAGGAATCCATACAAACATCAGAACTTTACAGTGGCCATCAGTCACCTCTTGGCGATACAAGCAATAGAACCTGTCCTGAGTCAGGAACAGGGGAAGGAGGTGTATTGTAGATCTGAGGGTCGGGGAGGGGTGGTCGCTGTGGTCTATAGGAGTTCTTTCCCTCTCACCAAGCACCCTGTCCAGACGGCGACTGGTCTGGAATGTCTCCACCTTGTATTGGGCCAGGGAGACAGACTAGGAATACTGTTGGTGTACCGTCCACCTTGCTGCCCAACAGCTTCCTTAGCTGAGCTGACAGAGATAGTCTCGGAGGTGCTCTTGAGATCCCCTAGACTTTTGGTACTGGGGGATTTCAACGTCCATGCTGAGGCTGTCTTATCTGGCGCAGCTCAGGACTTCATTGCCTCCATGACAACAATGGGGCTGTCTCAATTTTCTACCGGCCCAACGCATGTGTCGGGACATACTCTTGATTTGATCTTCGCCACTGGACATGGAGAAGGTGATCTGGCGGTGGGGTGTTTTTCATCTGCCCCATTGTCATGGACAGATCACCGCTTGCTGAGATTTAGACTTACAGCGGCTCTTTCCCTCTGCAAAGGTGGAGGATCTATTAAGTTGATCCGCTCCCAGAGCCGGATGGATCCCGCAGGTTTTCAGAGGGCTCTGGGAGATTTTCCAGCTCATAGGACTGGTGCTCCTGTCGAGGCCCTGGTCGCACTGTGGAATACGGAAATGACCCGGGCTATTGACACGATCGCTCCCGCGCGCCCCCTCCGCTGTAGAGCTCATACAGCTCCGTGGTATACCCCGGAGCTGAGAGCGATGAAACATGAGAGGAGGAGGCTGGAGTGCAGATGGAGGAAAACTCCCAGTGGATACAGTCATGCCTTGGTAAGTGCCACCAATAAGTTGTGTACAAAAGCGGTAAGGACAGCAAAGAAGCTTTATTTTGCTGCCTCTATTAGATCATCCCTATGCCGCCCAGCGGAGTTTTTTAAAGTCGTGCGTGGGCTCTTACACTCTGGCCCCCACGATACTACGGAAACATCAGAAGCCCGCTGCAACGAAATTGCTGGACACTTTCAAGATAAGATCGCATGCATCCGCAGGGATCTTGACTCCGATGTTGCGACAGATGAATCAATTGAAGTGTCCGGAGCACGGCCTTGTCCTTCATTATTGGATGAGTGGACAAGGTGCTTGGAATGGTTCGGGGAACCACGTCTGTTCTGGATCCTTGCCCATCTTGGCTAGTGAAAGCTAGCAGGGCTGGGACCACCGGTTGGGCCAAGGAAGTGGTTAATGCCTCCTTGAGGGAGGGAGTAGTCCCTGGTAGCCTCAAGGAGGCAGTAGTGAGACCTCTTTTAAAGAAACCCTCCTTGGACCCAGATAACTTGAACAACTATAGACCGGTGGCGAATGTCCCTTTTTTGGGCAAGGTTTTGCAACGGGTGGTTGCCGGCCAGCTCCAGGCGCTCTTGGATGAAACCGATTATCTAGATCCGTTTCAATCCGGTTTTAGGCCCGGTTTTGGCACCGAAACAGCCTTGGTCGCCCTGTATGATGACCTTTGTCGGGAGAGGGACAGGGGGAGTGTGACTCTGTTGATTCTCCTTGATCTCTCAGCGGCGTTTGATACCATCGACCATGGTATCCTTCTGGGGAGACTCGCGGAGTTGGGTGTCGGGGGCACTGCTTGGCAGTGGTTCCGCTCCTACTTCGCGGACCGTCACCAGAAGGTAGTGCTTGGGGAACATCACTCGACACCATGGACTCTCCATTGTGGAGTCCCTCAGGGGTCGGTCTTGTCCCCCATGCTTTTCAACATCTACATGCAGCCGCTGGGTGCGGTCATCAGGAGTTTTGGAGTGCGTTGCCATCAATATGCTGATGACACGCAGCTCTATTTCTCCTTTTCATCTTCTTCAGGTGAGTCTGTTGATGTGCTGAACCGTTGCCTGACCGCGATAATGGACTGGATGAGAGCTAATAAACTGAGACTCAATCCAGACAAGACCGAGACACTCCTGGTGAACGCCTTCCCTGCTCAGATGGTGGATGTTCACCCTGTTCTGGATGGGGTTACACTCCCCCTGAAAGAACAGGTACGTAGTTTGGGGGTTCTTTTCGATTCTTCCTTGTCTCTCGAGGCCCAAGTGGCCTCGGTGGCACGGAATGCATTTTACCATCTTCGTCTGGTAGCCCAACTACGCCCCTATCTGGACAGGGACGACCTCGCCTCCGTTGTTCATGGTCTGGTAACTTCAAGATTGGATTACTGTAATGCGCTCTACGTAGGGCTGCCCTTGAAGACAGTTCGGAAGCTTCAGCTGGTGCAGAACGCGGCTGCCAGACTATTGACGAGGACCAATCGGTCTTCGCATATAACACCTATTCTGGCGCGTCTGCACTGGCTCCCTATTTGCTTCTGGGCGAGGTTCAAGGTGCTGGTTTTGACCTATAAAGCCTTACATGGCGCGGGACCTCAATACCTTGTGGAACGCCTCTCTTGCTATGAACCTACCCGTTCACTTCGTTCAGAATCTAAGGCCCTCCTCCGGGTACCAGCTCATCAGGAAGCCCGGAGGGTGGTTACTAGATCTAGGGCCTTTTCTGTGGTGGCCCCTGAGTTGTGGAACAGCCTCCCCGAAGAGGTACGCCTGGCGCCTACACTTCTATCTTTCCGGCGCCAGGTAAAGACCTTTTTATGCTCCCAGGCATTTTAATCTTTTAATTTTCTTAATCTTTCTACTTTTAACATGTATCCTTAATTTGTGTTGTATTTCATTTTTGTTGTGCTTTCTGTTGTTTGTTTGTACATGTTTTTGTGATTTTTTACTATGATATATTGTATTTTATCTTGTTTGTTCACTGCCCTGAGAGCTATTCTGCTAAGGGCGGTATATAAATTGAAATAATAAATAATAATAAATAAATAAATATTCCATTTTCTTTCTGGTTTTGAAAAAAAAAGGGGGAGTACCAGAGCAATACTCAGTCACAAGTGGCTGAACAAGAAGGTGGCCTACAAACGCTTCTGGATGGAAACTCTGAAGTCCATCTCGGAGGCTATCACTCAGAACGACTGGATGGCATCCATAGACCTGTCAGAGGCCTACCTTCATATCCCTATCCACAGGGAGCACAGAAGATTCCTGTGCTTGTGTTACGGTCAGAGTCATTTTCAGTACTTGGCACTTCCCTTTGGGCTCACCTCTTTCCGCAGGGTTTTCACAAAGGTCCTGGTGGCTCTGGTGGCGCATCTGAGAACTCTGGGGGTGAGGGTGCACCCTCATCTAGACGACCTACTGGTCAGGGCACCGTCAAGGGTTCAGTGCCAGAAGGATGTGGAAACCACTCTGGAGTGCCTTCAGAGGCATGGGTTTGTGGTAAACTTGGACAAGAGCATGTTGGTACCATCACGGGTGATCTTGCATCTAGGGGTGGTGATAGACTCAAAAAACTTCCAGATCCGGCTCAACGAAGAGAGGGTGTCAAAGATTCAGACTCTAACGCAGAAGGTGGTCGCATCGGAGTCAGCAGGCATAAGGACCTTGGGCAAGCTACAATGCATGCTGGTATCCTGTCAGGACTTAGTAAGCTGGTCCTGGTTCCACTCCTGCCCGTTACTCCATAGGTTAATTCCATTTCAACTTCAGATCTCCCAGTTGAAACACATGTTGATATCAATTTTGCCAACCCTACGCCAACAATTGGCAACAGACTGACACGGGGTGAGTCTACACTCCCTAGTTCGCAAAGTCGTGACGACAGACGCCAGCATGTTGGGCTGGGGAGCACACTTGGAGACACATGTGGCTCAAGGTACGTGGTCGACCAGCGAAACTAAATGAAGCATCAACTAGCTAGAGCTTCAGGCAGTGAGGCTAGCTTTACAGACTTTTGCTCCGCACATCCAGGGCTGCCATGTTCTTGTTCAGACCGACAACATTTCTTCAAAAGCGTATCTCATTCATCAGGGAGGGAACAGGTCGAGGACCCTGATGGAAGAGGCACAGCGCATCTTCAACTGGGCAGAGCTACACCTGCTGTCCCCGCGGGCGGAACACGTGGCGGGACTTCAGAATGTGAAGGCAGACTGGCTCAGTTGGACCACGATCTCCGACTTGGAGTGGCAGTATCATCCGGAGGTTTTTTACCAGGTGACCGAGTCTTTAGGTTGCCCGATCATCGACCTCTTTGCAGACACTCACAGTGCCCAGGTACTCCAGTTCTTCTCTCTGTATCAGACCCAAGGGACACAGGAAGTGGATGCCTTAGTGGTGGATTGGCTGGAGGGCCTACTGTATACCTTTCCCCCCTTCAATCTCTTAGTACAAACTATCAGGAGAATCAGAATGTTGAGAGCAGAGATGATTCTGATAGCACCCTTTGGCCAAGAAGGCCATGGTTCCCGGAAATAATGCACCTGGCCTCAAGGAGACCATGGACCTGTTGAGGCAGAGCCCAGTGGTTCATCCCAGGCCAGAACTTTTTCGACTGACAGCATGGCGGTTGAGCGGCTCTGGTTGAAGGAGCTGGGTTTTTCAGGGACTGTGTTGGGTACTTTACTAGCCTCCAGAAAGGCTTCAACTAACTGGGCATACTGTTCTACATGGCGAGCCTTCCTTATCTGGTGTCAGGCGAGGGGGAGGGCCCGTCTTTCAGGAACATTGCAGATATTCTGGGGTTTCTGTAGTCAGGTTTGGACAAGGGTCTTGCACCAATACAATTAGACAACAGGCAGCAGCCATTAGCAGTGTTTTAGGATGCAGGGGAGATTTTTCAGTTTCTTCGTATCCACTCTTTAAACAGTTTATCAGGGGGGTGGGCCTGAGGAATCCCCCGATGGTCCATTGTTTCCCCTCATGGAACCTCAACTGGGTCCTTACAGCGCTCATGGGTCCTCCTTTTGAACTATTAGCCACGTGCACTTTAAAGTTACTAACCCTGAAGATTGTGTTCCTGGTGGCAATTACCTCTGTTCGGCGGGTGGTAGAGGTCGGGGCTGTCTCTTCTGATGCTCAGTTGTCTACCTTTCACATGGATAGGGTGGTCTTGAGGACAGACCCCTCCTTCATTCCTAAAATCAACTCGCTCTTTCATAGGGCTCAGGAGGTGGTTTTGCCATCATTCTGCCCAAATCCTTCTTCCTCTAAGGAGAAGGCATGGCACACTCTGGACGTGCTTAGGCTCTGCATTTCTATCTGGACAGGACATTGGGGTTTCGAAAATCAGACGCAGTGTTTGTATCTTTTGGAGGGACCTCCCAAGGAGGTAAGGCTTCCCCCTCCTCAATTTCCCACTGGCTTAAGGAGCCTGCCAGTCTTTGGGAAAATCTCCCCCGGGGGGTTTAACAGCACATTCTTTGAGGGGGGCTTCTACACCAGTAGCGTACAAGGGTAGCTTTCCCATACTAGACATTTATAGTGCAGCGACACACCTTCGCTAGACAATATAAAGTTGATTCGTGGGCCTCTGCTGATACAGCCTTTGGATGGAGAGTCTTTCAGAGGGTGATTAAGATGTGAACTGTATTACCAGAATCCCACCCTGTTTAAGGGCTCTGGTATGTCCCAAGGCCAATGAGTGGCCTCCAGGAACCTCCGGGGGGAAACGGAAATTCTTAACGTGAATTTCTATTCCCAGGGGTTCCTGGAGGACAGTCCCCGCTGCTTCATTCTGGGGTTTTCAGTCTATGCAGGTCGGGGGTTAGTGGCTTCTGCTGGTGCCCTACATGTGGGGTGGTAGTTAGGGCCACCCGGGGATTTCCTGGCAATTTCTACTCCTCTCTTCAGTTTCTGTTCAAGTCAGGAAACGTCAGAAGGATGGACTCCAACATTTGAGTCAGGTGATCTGGGGGGAGCAAAGGGGTGATCTTGCTTGTCCAGCCAGTCTGGAGAGAGCGGGATGGCCCCTCCTCCAGGGTGAAGTCATCTGAAGTGGACCCTGCCTACTGACCCAGAGGAAGGCGCCATTCCCAAGGCCAATGACTGGCCTCCAGGAACCCCCGGGAATAGAAATTCACTGTAAGAATTTCCGTTTTTCCCCGGGATCCCCTTTCTTTGGAATTGGGATATATATTGAACACTTCCAGTCTGTGGGCCATTGTTTTATTTTCCATATTTGTTGACAAAAGGACAGAGTCCATCTCAGTAATGTATAGCAACTCTATTGGTATGCCATCTATTCCTGGTGATTTGTTTCTTCCAAGTATTGTAAGAGCAGGTTTCACCTCATATTCTAAAATTTCTGGTTCTTCATTATATGGTTCCTCCATGAATATATCTGTCATCTCTTTCATATAATTCTTCAGTGGATTGCTTCCATCTTCCTTTCATTTATCTCGGTCAGTCAGTGTGTTCCCCTGTTGATTATTGAACATCCTTACTCTTGGTGTAAATTTCCCTTTGAATTCTCTACTCTTTTGGAATAGGGCTCTTGTTCTGCCTTGTTTATTATCCTCTTCTATTTCTGTACAGTAATTGGTGTAGTAGTTCTCCTTGTCTCTATATACTAATCTCCTTTTGCTTTTGCTTTCCTTCTTTCTTTAACCATTTTAAGAGTTTCATCCGTCATCCACCCTGCTGTGGCCAGACTCATGATACTGCTGCCTCCACTCTGCCTCCTCACATAATGCTTAGCATCCTGACAATTCTGTCATTACATCTTCCACTCAAACATCAATGGCTGTCCCTACCTCTTACCAGTGTCCAGAATACCTCATGTAGTACTGGCTGTTGTCTCCTCCACTTTAGCATCAACAGCTCAAATCTTTTCTAGTCAATCCACAATACCTGAAAAACAAAGTCCAGAGGGTCACATCACTCGAAAATGCTTGGAAGTTGTTTAAAAACACTATATTAGAAGCTCAACTGGAGTGCATACCGCAGATCAGAAAAGGTACCGCCAGGGCCAAGAAGATGCCAGCATGGTTAACGAGCAAAGTCAAGGAAGCTCTTAGAGGCAAAAAGTCTTCCTTCAAAAAATGGAAGTCTTGTCCAAATGAAGAAAATAAAAAAGAACACAAACTCTGGCAAAAGAAATGCAAGAAGACAATAAGGGATGCTAAAAAAGAATTTGAGGAGCACATTGCTAAGAACATAAAAACCAACAACAAAAAATTCTATAAATACATTCAAAGCAGGAGACCATCTAGGGGGGCGATTGGACCCTTGGATGATAAGGGAGTCAAAGGTGTACTAAAGAACGATAAGGAGATTGCAGAGAAGCTAAATTAATTCTTTGCATCTGTCTTCACAGTGGAAGATATAGGGCAGATCCCTGAACCTGAACTAACATTTGCAGGAAGGGATTCTGAGGAACTGAGACAAATAGTGGTAACGAGAGAGGAAGTTCTAAGCTTAATGGACAATATAAAAACTGACAAATCACCGGGCCCGGATGGCATCCACCCGAGAGTTCTCAAAGAACTCAAAGGTGAAATTGCTGATCTGCTAACTAAAATATGTAACTTGTCCCTCGGGTCCTCCTCCGTGCCTGAGGACTGGAAAGTGGCAAATGTAACGCCAATCTTCAAAAAGGGATCCAGAGGGGATCCCGGAAATTACAGGCCAGTTAGCTTAACTTCTGTCCCTGGAAAACTGGTAGAAAGTATGATTAAAGCTAGATTAACTAAGCACATAGAAGAACAAGCCTTGCTGAAGCAGAGCCAGCATGGCTTCTGCAAGGGAAAGTCCTGTCTCAGTAACCTATTAGAATTCTTTGAGAGTGTCAACAAGCATATAGATAGAGGTGATCCAGTGGACATAGTGTACTTAGACTTTCAAAAAGCGTTTGACAAGGTACCTCACCAAAGGCTTCTGAGGAAGCTTAGCAGTCATGGAATAAGAGGAGAGGTCCTCTTGTGGATAAGGAATTGGTTAAGAAGCAGAAAGCAGAGAGTAGGAATAAACGGACAGTTCTCCCAATGGAGGGCTGTAGAAAGTGGAGTCCCTCAAGGATCGGTAT
This sequence comes from Rhineura floridana, assembly GCF_030035675.1. NCBI lineage: Eukaryota > Metazoa > Chordata > Lepidosauria > Squamata > Rhineuridae > Rhineura > Rhineura floridana. The sequence continues at coordinate 124,371,270 of NC_084486.1, forward strand.
TGGGACCTGTACTTTTCAACTTGTTCATTAATGACCTAGAATTAGGAGTGAGCAGTGAAGTGGCCAAGTTTGCTGATGACACTAAATTGTTCAGGGTTGTTAAAACAAAAAGGGATTGCGAAGAGCTCCAAAAAGACCTCTCCAGACTGAGTGAATGGGCAGAAAAATGGCAAATGCAATTCAATATAAACAAGTGTAAAATTATGCATATTGGAGCAAAAGATCTGAATTTCACATATACGCTCATGGGGTCTGAACTGGCGGTGACCGACCAGGAGAGAGACCTCGGGGTTGTAGTGGACAGCACGATGAAAATGTCGACCCAGTGTGCGGCAGCTGTGAAAAAGGCAAATTCCATGCTAGCCATAATTAGGAAAGGTATTGAAAATAAAACAGCCGATATCATCATGCCGTTGTATAAATCTATGGTGCGGCCGCATTTGGAATACTGTGTACAGTTCTGGTCGCCTCATCTCAAAAAGGATATTATAGAGTTGGAAAAGGTTCAGAAGAGGGCAACCAGAATGATCAAGGGGACGGAGCGACTCCCTTACGAGGAAAGGTTGCAGCATTTGGGGCTTTTTAGTTTAGAGAAAAGGCGGGTCAGAGGAGACATGATAGAAGTGTATAAAATTATGCATGGCATTGAGAAAGTGGATAGAGAAAAGTTCTTCTCCCTCTCTCATAATACTAGAACTCGTGGACATTCAAAGAAGCTGAATGTTGGAAGATTCAGGACAGACAAAAGGAAGTACTTCTTTACTCAGCGCATAGTTAAACTATGGAATTTGCTCCCACAAGATGCAGTAATGGCCACCAGCTTGGACGGCTTTAAAAGAAGATTAGACAAATTCATGGAGGACAGGGCTATCAATGGCTACTAGCTGTGATGGCTGTGCTCTGCCACCCTAGTCAGAGGCAGCATGCTTCTGAAAACCAGTTGCCGGAAGCCTCAGGAGGGGAGAGTGTTCTTGCACTCGGGTCCTGCTTGCGGGCTTCCCCCAGGCACCTGGTTGGCCACTGTGAGATCAGGATGCTGGACTAGATGGGCCACTGGCCTGATCCAGCAGGCTCTTCTTATGTTCTTATGTTCAGTCTGAGTTCTAGCTTCTAACCCTACAATGAGTCCATCCCTGGCTTCTGACAGATTCTGTCATTGGACCTGGCAACCTCTGTTCATCAGACTGCATTTATTTCCAAACTTGTCCTCTATCACTTCCAACATCAGTATTCCAGCATACTCAATATCGAGCTGTCTGTGACTATTCTGATGTCCAGATCATTGCTTCTTGTTCCAAAGATCAGCATGTCAGTACCACCACCTTCTCATCAGAAGAACACCCTCTCCAGTTCCATGATTCCTGGGCATCAGGACTAAACTTCCTTAAGCCCATCTCATTGTGGTTGGTGTGTATGTGTGTTTGTGTTTATGTGTGTGTTTGTTTGATTTCTTGCCTGTCCTTCACCATAAAGTCAGTTAAAACAATGTACAATCAGAAAAATGGAGTGAGTTCTAAAAATATGTCAGTGTCAAAGGCCAGGTTAAACTTGTGTCTTCAGCATATGACGAAAGCTATAAAATGAAGATGCCAGACACACCTCTACGGGGAAGGAATGAGTCAGCTTAGGGGCTGTCACAGAGAATGCCATCTCCTGGGCCAGGAGAGTTACATGAGGTAGCTTGTTGGGACTAGGTCCTATCAATCCAGAGTATTCATATTCTTATGGAGATTGGAGGGTGTTCTTTCTGCTGCAATGAATGGGATTCTTCCTCATGCTCAGAAATACTGTTTCCTCTACCACAATTGAGAGATTGAATAGACTCAGCGAAACACTTTCATATTCCATAGTATGAACTTTGGCCTGGACTATAACCAGAGCTCAAGTGATGAAATATGCATTATGAAACCAACCAAATATGAGTGAAAGCACATAATCATGCTTTCTGCATGGAGATGAAGGCAATGAAGAAGGCCTACTTATCTACCATCATTGCATCCTCAGTTAACCAGCAGAGCATTTTTGTATTGTCCAGAACATCCATGGAATGAGTTTTGGAACTTCTGGAAGCCCATTGTAATATGTTTGGGAGCAAGGTTGCTTGCCTCTATAGCAATCTTGATACCATATTTACTGCAGTCTCCAGTAAGGTGTCCAGTGCAATGTCTGCTGTGATGTCATGGGATCAATTTTATGTGACCTGATGTTGTGGTCAAGATGTTTGCAACGATACAGCAAGCCATGTGTTGCCTAAACCCTTGCCTCTCTTGGCTTATTAAAGCATGCTGAGAGGGCATGGCCAGGTGGGTCCAGGGTGTGATCAGTGTATCGTTGCAGGAGGGAGTGGTCCTGGCTGTGTTGAAAGAGGGAGTGATTCCACTCCTGAAGAACTCACCCTTGACCCATTGGTTTGTGACAACTACCATCTGGTTGTAAATGCCCACTTTGGGGGGTAAGATGATCCAGAGGGTTGGGGCAGGACAGTTACAAGCACTCTTGGATGAAGCTGTCACGCAGGCTTTTGGGGTGGGCTAGATTTTATCATCATTGTTTTCAGATTTTTAATGTCTGTTATATTTGTATGCATGTTTTGTACGTCGCCCAGAGTGGTTGGATAGCCAGCCAGATGTGCGACTAAGAAATTCAATAAATATAAGCTGATTATCTTCATCCATTGCAGTCCAGGTTCAGACTTGATTATGGAACTGAATTCACCTTGGTGGCCTTGATGGATGACTTTTATCAGGGAAGGACAAGGGGAGTGCAACCCTGTTATTCTTACTTGATCTCTGAGTTACATTTGATACCATTGACCATGGTGTCCTCCTGAGCCTACTCAGTAAGAAAGGTATTGGAGGCATTGTTTTATATTGGTTTTTATCTCCATTGTTGGCTTCAGATAATAACATTGGGTGATTATTTTTTGGCCCCCTGGCAGTTGTGCTGTGGGCTATTACAGAGTACCATCTTGTCTGCAATGCTATTAACATCTACTTGAAGCTGTTGGGAGCAGTCATTGGGAGATTTGGGGTGATTGGTGATTTGTCACCAGTATGTTGATGATGCTCCAGCTCTATTTCTCTGTAACATCTATCTCTAGAGAGGCAAGCCCTGGACCAGTGCTTGGATTCAGTGGTGTGCTGGATGAAGGCCAACAAACTGAGTCTGAATCATGGCAAGATGGAAGTGTTATAGGTGAGCAATTCCTGAATCTGGATAATTGGTCAACTGCCTGCTTTGGATGGGGTTATAGTCCTCCTGAAGTAGTAAATCCTGGACCCATCTCTATCACTAGAAGCCCAGGTGACCTCTGTAGCTAGGAGCTTTGGCTGATAAGATGGAGCTTTGGCTGATTTCTGGATTACAATAGCCCGACCACTATCATCCATGTACTGCTAACCTCCAGATTGGTTTTTTGAAATGTGCTCTGTTTGGAACTAGTTCAGATGTTGGTCAGGAAGCTGCTGTTAGTGTAAAACATAATGAGTCAACTGTTTACTGGAACATATTTCCATCATGTTATGCCACTGCTGCAAGAATTGCACTGGCTGCTAATTAGCTATCAGACTAAGTTCAAGGTGCTGGGAGTGTGTACAAAGCCATGTACAGCTTGGGACCAGGATATCTAAAAGATTGTCTTGCCTTTTATATACCCAACCAATCTCTGTGCCCTGCAGTTGAGGGGCTCCTGCAGATACTATCCCATCAAGTGGTCTGTTCTGTATGATACAGGAACTGGGTAATCTTCATCTGATCTCAGATGTCCCTCAGTTCTTGGCCAACTTAACTCAGTAGGCAAGAGGTTTTTTGTAGGCCTATACTGTCAACGTTTCTTGTATCTTTTGTTCCAAGAAACCTCAGCCCTTGAGGGTTTTATCAAGCTCTGAATTAACTGTAATTGGCCTCATTTAGTACCCTCTTTGCCTGCTTAAAAACATAAGAAAAGCCTGCTGGATCAGGCTAGTGGTCCATCTCGTCCAGCATTCTGTTCTCATAGGGGCCAACCAGATGTCCATGGGAAGCCCGTAAGCAGGACCTGAGTACAAGAGCACTCTCCTCCTGTGGTTTCCAACACGTGGCATTCAGAAGCATGCTGCCTCCAACCATGGCTTCATAATGCAGGCATATATTGGACTAATTTACAGGGTATCAAAATTGTAAGAGTACTTTTACACCACCTAGAAACCTGAAACAGATTTAATTCTCACATTGGTACTCTGATTATTAGCAGTCTTTGGGTAATGAGAATGGCAAAGTTGAAAAGCTGCTTTTAAACTGAAGTAATAAAATAAAGAGAATGTCCTACTTTCTTATCTTCCCTTTCATATGGCTGGATGATGGAAGGAGGAGAGGCTGCAGTAGCAGCCAGAAACTAGCTTGAAAATGTGTTGGACTGCTTTCTTAATACAGTTGAACAATCTTTGGATAGTGGGGATTTCCAATCAGGATTTTCAGTAACAGCTGGAAATGCATTTCTGTTTGCGAAATGGAAGCTATATTTAATAGTTTGTTTCATATGCCTACACCCTTGATAATAATGGATGATCACATACATCTTAATTGTAGAGTTAGCTTGGTTACACTACTGTCATGTTCATATTTAAAATAACATTTTTACATCATTGGTATATTATGATGGAGAAATAGGTTTCTACATCTGTTTGTATGTGCTTTTTCGCAAAGTCAAAGTCCTTTGTCATCTGTATGATTTTCATTTGTATAGATACCTGACATTTTTAGAATGGCAGATGAAAGTAGGGTTCATGCTTTAGCACAAGATTGTTCATGTTGGCAGGAAAGCTGTCAGGCTAAATATGGTTGTTAACTGCAAAGAGACATGTCATCTGTCATATTTAATGAGTAGAATGTAAACTAGTGGGTTTGAATTGTTGCTGCCATATTGAGAAGGAAAAACCAGGATGTGGAATATTTGAAAACAATGGCTACAACTTCATTTGGCAAACAAAATCAGTAGATTTCAACTATAAAGGGTGAACAATCCCTCCAGTTTGCTAATTATGTGGGTGTTTCTCAACATTTCAGATGCTAATTTTATTGGAGATTGTAGCATAGAGCAGAGGTGGTGAGCCTGATGTTGCCAGACTCCAACGTTTATAATTTCTGACTATTGGTTTTGCTGGCTGGGACTGATGGGAATTGTATATCTAGAGGGCACAGATTAGCTACTCCTAGTGCAAGGGGTGAAGTTTATGGGCCTTCTTGATCCCTAGGCCAGTTATGTCCATTATGGAAGTGTGGGGATTACTTTTGTAGAACTATTTGAGATCTGAAATCTATCTGGAGCAGAATTAAGAACATTTAAGATGTGACTGAAAGTGACAACCTTGCCAGGCAGCAGATACCCCTTATCACTCTAATAGCATAATTCTAAACACATTTAGTAGGGCATAAATGCTATTGATCTCAAAGGGACTTCTTTCTGAGTAAATATGCTTAGAATTATATTGTTTCATACCCTGTATTCTCAGACATGTCAGATCTATGGAATATCTTTGTACCACTCTAACAGTAAGTTTTTCCTGATGTCCAGTCGAAATCTGGCTTCCTGCAACTTTAGCCCATTATTCTGTGTCCTGCACTCTGGGACAATCGAGAAGAGATCCTGGCTCTCCTCTATGTGACAACCTTTCATGTACTTGAAGAGCGCTATCATATCTCCCCTCAGTCTTCTCTTCTCCAAGCTAAACATGCCCAGTTCTTTCAGTTTCTCCTCATAGGGCTTTGTTTCCAGTCCCCTGATCATCTTTGTTGCCCTCCTCTGAACCCGTTCCAGTTTGTCTGCATCCTTCTTGAAGTGTGGAGACCAGAACTGGATGCGCTATTCAAGATGAGGCCTAACCAGTGCTGAATAGAGGGGAACTAGTACTTCACGTGATTTGGAAACTATACTTCTGTTAATGCAGCCTAATATAGCATTTGTCTTTTTTGCAGCCACATCACACTGTTTGCTCGGACTTCCGGTCAGCCATCTAAAATGACGGGTGAGTTTTTTGGTAGCTCCTACCAACAAAGCCCCAATTAATTGAATTCTAACTAAATTGCATTGCCTGAAGCTATATTTTTATCAGCTATTTGACCTTGAGCCAGTATAAACACCATAATTTGCCAAGTAAAGCTGACCGGCAGCTTACCAAGGCTTTTTGGAAGATTGAAAGTTCCGCCAGAGGCTTATCAAGACTGGAGAAAGATAGTATTCATTATACTCTCCTAAATAATTACAACATACTGAAGGACTAAATAACCATAAACTAAGGAACTAATCTGTCATATCTGGCCACACTTTTACAAATTATATCTCAAATATTTTACGCTCTGAATTTAGACGAAGAAAGAAGTCTGCGGCTGACAGAGTTGTTAAAGGGGTATTTACCCTTTTTAAATCCCATGTAACAGTCCCTGTGTTAGTAACTCTTTACGAAATCTTATTTAACAAAGACGCTGAAGGAACTAAGTAACCTACAACCGTTATTACAAGTTGCAGCTTTCCATACTAATTCAGAACTTTGTAAAAATGGTCTTTACCAGGAAAAATTATAAAGAACTAGGGCTCACGCCGAGCGAGGTCCCTACATGTCCCCCTGTTAGACCAAAACAATCCAAAATAACCAATTACTATCAGCATGAGAAAAAGTCTGATCAAATGGAATATAATCAGACTACTAAAGTTACTGATGATGATGGAATTAATTACGATGTAAATGAATGGAATATAAATAAGCTCCCTATGGAGGGATTGCCAATGCCACAGGAGCTCCAACCCAATTTAGCACAAGAACTGGCTGGTGTAATGGGTGAAGATGCCTTATTCCAATTACTCTATCCTGACAATGATCTAGAACTTTCATCTTTAAGCAATCACAGCTCGATGCCACCTCTTGAAACTTCATCCTGTTATCTTAAGGATAGTAGCTGGCAGCAGAAATTGAGGTCCTCCCAGGAAGATTTAAAGGATCTAAGCTTTTTAAGCACTCAATCGATCAAGATAAATGACAACTGGTGCCAAGCGATGACGCAATCCATGAACCAAATCTCCAAGTTTGTGGCAGAGTCCAATTCCTTATTAACAACCCTTACAACCCTCATTCTCAACCTAGTGGGGCAACTCAACCCAGACCAAAAAAATAAACAATATACTTCTACCAAAATACCTCCGTGTGAAAAACACCAGATACAAGTTGAATCCCATCCACCTATGGCCAAATCGAAGTGTACTAAAAAATCAACTTCTAAGCAAAAGAAAAAGAGCAAAAATTATAAAACCGTGCGATCTCATAAGAGAAGCCATATGAACTTTGGCAAATTATTTAGGCTGTTGGAACCCCCCAAAAGTACATCAAATAAGAGCAAGAGAAAAAGGAAAAGAAAACCAAAGAAACGCAAATTGAAAGTAACCACCTGTGCAAATTTGGAACAAATTACTGTACCAATGACTATTTCTGCTCAGACTCATCAAGAGTTAGACCAAAACTCTGAAGAGACAACCAATACTTGCCTTATTCACGATAACAATCGATATTGGTCTTCAATTGCAGAGGGGGATAACAAACATTGTCTCCCCCAAGACCAAACCTAATACATGGAATTTGATCTTAAATCAAAATAAATTGGCCATATTAAATTATCCCAAACCCAGAGGATGGATCCCTCAACAAGAGAGAAGACATCATCTATTAAAGACCTTATTTAAATCAACATCAGGTTTTTTATACAGTATGGACATAGCTAACATAGATTATTTATACTACAACCATATCAACGCTACAGCTATAATAACCTTCTATGAGCCTGAGAAAGCGAAACTCCTTCTCGCCTATACAGCATCTTTAGTGGCTCAGAACCTCATAGTCAAGAGGGTTTTTGACAACGCAGTGGAGCCATGGAATTTATTGACCTACCATAACAGTCACTCGAATTCTATCTATCCCCTAAAACTGGGGCCCCTGAAGGAACCTGAAGGTGTCGTTCAACACCCAAGACTTCATCCTCCAGGTGACTTGAAACCTCTCTCCGTAACATCGAAGGAACCACGTGATACCCAAGTCTCCCCTAATGAGGCAACCGCTCCTGAAAGACAATTCCTACCTGAAGAGCTTATCCTGCTTGAAACTTATACTAAGCTTTCGGAGAAGGATCAAGAGGAAATTGAAGATAAAATAGCCATGCTGGGTGCTGCTCTAAAAGATTTAAGAGCGAAAAATGAGAAGGAGCTAAGAACTCTACCTAGTGCTTCCGGGGCGATGAAAGGTGTTTCATCTGGGATACCTATTAGATCCCCTATTTCGAGTAACACCGAGAATCAAACAAATGAAATAATTCCGCCGCCCAAACCTCATAGCACGACTCTTCAACAACCTCTCTGTATTAAACCGCTAGATCATGGTCCTGTGCAACTTAGAACTTTGACCTCCTCACAAGTTTCTAAATCCAATACAAATCTGGAGCAACCCTCATCTGGAAATATTTGACAAAGAATGAATACACCCATTACCATCCTGAAGCTCCTTTCATGGAATATTGTGGGTTGGAGAAATATTAACACTGACCCTGCATGTATTTCCTTTCTTAAACAATATCACATTTTATTTCTGCAAGAAACCTGGATGACGGCTGACTTCGGACTGGATGGCTTTTCGGCCTATCAACTGTTGGCGATTCATAGCACGAAAGGTGGCCGTCCTAAGGGAGGCATTTCTTTATTCATCTCAACAGCACTGCAGGTCCGTATTACAGCAGTGGATCCATTGTCTGATTTGGCATCAGCAGTAGTTATAAAATCGTTGTATCGTTCCCTACTTTTGGTTAATGTTTATCTGCCCCCCTCGAAAGATAAAACAAATGCAGCTGCTAAGATTGCTAACTTAGAAAAATATCTACTAAATTTAATTCTACTCTATCCTGAGGTGATGTTAGTTGTATTAGGGGACTTCAATGCTAGAATGGGCCCCTCAGATGAGGCCCTATTTGCCAAATTTCATCAAGTGCCCCCCTCTATAGAAAATTTAATCGATTTCCCCATTAGACAATCTAAAGATCTAGGCACAACCCATGCAGGTTTCTGCCTTATAAATATGATTATTAGATTGAATCTAATTCTACTTAATGGGAGAACCAATGGCGATACAGAAGGAGAATTTACCTTCCTTTCAACTAGAGGTGCATCAGTGATTGACCTTGGGATTGTTTCCCAAGAATTATACCATTCAATCAGCTCTTTTAAATGCACCGAAAGACCAGAAAGTGATCACTCGCCTATTGCATTGGACATTGTCTGGGACTCTTCTTTACATATTACCCCCCAGACTTTTGATAATACACCTTACGAATTTCATCTTAAAAGGGTAAAGTGGATACCTATCCTTGAGAAGGACCTTAATGCCAGACTTTCTGCCCCGGATATCCTTGAATTAAAACACCAGACATCTTCTAATCCCTTAACTTCTTACCAATATTTTCAACAGCTACTAACTATGCTACGTTCATTATTATTAACCACTTCGAAAACTAAGAGACACGGAAAAACTCTTAACTCTAAATCATGGTTTGACAAGGAATGCGTAGAAGGGAAAAAGTCATTAATAATTAAATTTAAGACCTATAAACTGACTCGCAACCCAGATACGCTCCAAGAATATTGTAAGGAGAAGAAATTATATAAACATTTGTTAAAACAAAAAAAGATAACAAGCCTTCACGAAATTTGGCACCGCCTCTCAAACGCGTCACGATTGAAGAATTCTAAACTGTTCTGGGAAATCATTGCAAATAATTGGCCAAAATCTTATTTTAGTATGGGCTGCTATGTGCAACCGACAGCCTGGGAGGAACATTTCCTTAAGGTATTTGGACAGGAGGTAAATTCTGTAGCCCCTAAAGATCTACCAACTGATATCCCCGAATGGGATCCGGTTGGCCCCAATGAAATCATTGAACTTATAGCCAAATTGAAATCTAATAAGGCCCCAGGCTCTGACAGTATCCCAGCCGAAGTGTTCAAATCGAATGTTCAACGGTGGGCCCCTTTATTGGCGACATAATTCTCACACATTGACCATTCAATGCTAATACCTAGAGATTGGGGAACAGCTATAATTATCCCAATTCATAAAAAGGGCCCGCTTAATGATCCTGCCAACTTTAGACCCATCAGTTTACTGAATATTGTCAGTAAACTTTACTCTGCACACCTTTATCAGAAATTGAGTGCTTGGGTCGAATTAAACGATATCTTAGCCCCTGAACAAGCAGGCTTCCGTGCGGGTCGTTCAACCCTGGACCACGCATTAGTCCTCCAACATTTCGTGAATAAATACAAGGGTAGAAATGGAAATTCTTTGTATACTGCATTCATTGATTTAAAAACAGCTTTCGATACCATCTCGAGGGAAAGACTCTGGCATAAACTTGCTAGCCTTAATATTGACATCCGTTTATTGACGCTAATTCGGGGCCTTTACGACAATACTTGCTTGCGTGTTCGTTGCAACCATATGGGTCAGTTGAGTAATCCCATTCCTACCTATAAGGGGGTAAAACAGGGTTGCATCTTGGCCCCTTTATTGTTTAATATCTACATTAATTCTGTCGTCCATCAGATGTATCCGATTGTTTCACACTCCCCTAAATTGGCAGAAATCTCAAGACCTATTCTGTTATATGCCGATGACATTCTGCTTATGTCTAGAACTTCGGTAGGATTGAGACGCTTGTTGGCTGGGGTGGCTACTTTCTGTTCTGCTGAATCTTTAACGATCAACCATGGGAAAACTAAGATAAAGAGTGTGTGAACTTATCAGACGCCGAGTCTCCTGCCGTTGAGGTCGGGTGAGAGACGTTTCCTCTCGGCACTGAGGGCGGATGAGAGCCGTTCCTCTGCAGGCTCGTTGCTTCTCATCGCTGCTTCGTTCTGTTGCTGCGTCTTGGGTTTTGGTTGTGGCTGCTGTGTTGCTGCTTGGGGGGGGTCGTTGCAGACCTGTTGCGGCTCTCCATCCTTGCCGCCGCTGCCTACTCGCGTGCAAGTCGGCCACCGCTTGGGACTCCATTCCTGTACACGCCCATTGTTTTTACATCGTTACTGTTGCCGCCACCCAGAGCTGTTGTTGCGGGTGGCGATGCGGCTCTGCCCGGATGCTATTCTGTGGCCTTGTGTTGCCGTCGTTTGCTGTCTCCTGCCCGTTCGGGCGAGGGCATTGCCTGACGCGGCTGCCGTTGTGGATTGAGGACTATTCCCTGGCTTTGCATCGTCGACGTTGTTGCCTGCCCGCTTGTGTGTGAGTGTGGCCGTTGTTACTGCCTGGTGCTGTCGTTGTGGCCTTGCTATTGTCATCGTGCAAGAGAGGAGGAAGCTGGTGTGCTGCTGTTTGCCTGTCTGTGCCCTGGTTCGGACGTTGTTGGGCTATTGCAGCACTTTGCTACGCTGCTTGCCCTGGCTGGAGAGGAACAATTTCATCGCTGGCTGCTGTTTTTTGTGTGTATGGATTAGTGTGGTGTGAATGACTGTATGATTGTTGCTGTTATTGCGTCCTTTTAAGAACGGCTGGTGTTGTTAATATAGTTGCGGCTCTGAGATTGCAACATTTTAACTCATTGCTGCCACCTGGATGTAATAAATAGCTTTGAATGTGTTTATGTTTTGTGAATGATTGAATTGTTACTATATGTGAGTCTTTAGTTGGAATTGTGTTGTAGTTTAATATTGTTTGAGTGTATTGAGTGTATGTTTATTGTATTGTATTATTGATTAAGTGTGTGTACGTGTGTGAACTTTTGTGTATTTTGATATAAATTTTTGGTATTATTTGTTATTATCTGGTATGAATGTGATTAGGTGTGTGTGTATTGGTGCTTTTATCTGTTTTAATATGTGCCTGGGAGAGTGTATTATACATCAACCGGGGAGACCTTCGGGGGCCCCAATTAGCGTAGTGACGGGTAATGGGAGGTATGGTGTTGTGAGGAGAACTTGCCAGGTAAGGGGAACTCGTCCCAGACAAGTAGTGTCTGTGACCTGTTCCGGTTCTCCTCACATCCCCAGGACTGCTGGTTGTCCTATCAGTCAGCCTTCAGATATGCTGTTGTTAAATGCCAGGTCGGTACAACATAAGATCTCCCTTGTTTATGATTTAATTGTGGAGGAGGCGGCTGACCTGGCGTGTATAACCGAGACCTGGGTGGGTGATATGGGAGGAGTTGCTCTTTCCCAGCTTTGGCCACCTGGGTACATGGTTCAGCATTATGGTAGAGCCGAAGGTCGGGGAGGTGGGGTTGCCGTGGTCTACAGGAGTTCTTTCTCACTCTCCAAGCACCCTGTACAGGTGATGACTGGTCTAGAGTGTCTCCACCTTGCGCTGGGCCAGAGAGACAGGTTGGGAATTTTGTTGGTGTACCGCCCGCCCTGCTGCTCAACAAATTCCCTAACTGAGCTGACAGAGGTAGTCTCGGAGATATTGTTGCAGTCCCCTAGACTGTTGGTACTGGGGGACTTCAACGTTCATGCCGAGACTGCTTTATCTGGGGCGGCTCAGGACTTCATGGCATCCATGACAACCATGGGGCTGTCTCAGTTTGTTACTGGCCCGACGCATGTGTCGGGACATACCCTTGATTTGATCTTCGCCACTGGGCAGGGAGATGGTGATCTGGAGGTTGGGGATTTTTCATCTACCCCATTGTCATGGACAGATCACCGCTTGCTGAGGTTTAGGCTTACGGCGGCCCTTTCCCTCTGCAAGGGTGGGGGACCTATTAAATTGGTCCGCCCCCGGAGACTAATGGATCCTGAGGGTTTCCAAAGGGCTCTAGGGGATTTTCCAACTGAGAAGACTGGCGCTCCTGTTGAAGCCCTGGTTGAACTGTGGAATACGGAGATGACCCGGGCGGTTGATACGATCGCTCCCATGCGCCCCCTCCTATGTAGAGCTCATACAGCCCCATGGTATACCCCGGAGCTGAGAGCGATGAAGCAAGAGAGGAGGAGGCTTGAGTGCAGATGGAGGCGGACTCCTGACGAATGCAATTATGCCTTGGTAAGTGCCTGCTCTAAGCGATATACAGCAGCGGTGAGGGCAGCAAAAAAGAGTTATTTTGCTGTCAGTATTAAGGCATCACTCTCCCGCCCAGCGGAGCTTTTTAAAACTGTACGAGGGCTTTTACATCTTGGCCCTCAGGATACTATAGATTCATCTGTAGCCCGTTGTGATGAGTTCGCTGGACACTTCCAAACTAAGATCGCTTGCATTCGTCGGGACTTAGACTCCAATATTATAGCAGTTGGATTCAATGAAGCATCCAGACCATGGTCTTGTCCTTATTTATTGGATGAGTTTCAGTTGGTGCAGCTTGAGGATGTTGACAAGATCCTTGGAATGGTGCAGGCGACCATGTCTGTGCTGGATCCTTGCCCCTCTTGGCTGGTGAAAGCTGGCAGGACCGGAACCGCCGGCTGGGCCAAGGAGGTAATCAATGCCTCTTTGCGAGAGGGTGTGGTCCCTGACTGCCTAAAAGCGGCGGTAGTGAGACCGCTCCTGAAGAAACCCTCCTTGGACCCAGATAACTTGAACAAATATAGACCTGTGGCGAATGTTCCGTTCCTGGGCAAGGTTCTGGAACGGGTGGTGGCCGGCCAGCTCGAGGGACTCTTGGATGACACTGATTATCTTGATCCATTTCAATCCGGTTTTAGGCCTGGGTTTGGTACCGAAACAGCCTTGGTCGCCCTGTATGATGACCTTTGTCGAGAGAGGGACAGGGGGAGTGTGACCCTGTTGATTCTCCTTGATCTCTCAGCTGCTTTTGATACCATCGACCATGGTATCCTTCTGGGAAGGCTCACGGAGTTGGGAGTTGGGGGTATTGCTTGGCAGTGGCTCCGCTCCTACTTGGTGGGTCGTCAACAGAAGGTAGTGCTTGGGGAACACTGCTCGACACCCTGGACTCTCCATTGTGGAGTCCCACAGGGATCGGTACTGTCCCCCATGCTTTTCAACATCTATATGAAGCCGCTGGGTGCGGTCATCAGGAGTTTTGGAGTGCGTTGTCACCAGTACGCTGATGACACGCAACTCTATTTCTCCTTTGCATCTTCCTCAGGTGAGGCTGTTAACGTACTAAACCGTTGCCTGGCCGCGATAATGGATTGGATGGGAGCTAACAGACTGAAGCTTAATCCAGACAAGACCGAGATGCTGTTAGTGAGTGCCTTCTCTGCCCAGATGGTGGATGTTCACCCTGTTCTGGATGGGGTTACACTCCCCTTGAAAGAACAGGTTCGTAGCTTGGGAGTCCTTTTCGACCCTTCCCTGTCTCTTGATACTCAGGTAGCCTCGGTGGCACGGAATGCTTTCTACCATCTCCGATTGGTAGCCCAGCTACGTCCCTATCTGGACAGTGACGACCTCGCCTCAGTCGTTCATGCTCTGGTAACTTCTAGATTGGACTACTGCAATGCGCTCTATGTTGGGCTGCCCTTGAAGATAGTTCGGAAACTACAGTTAGTCCAGAATGCAGCGGCCAGATTGTTGACGCGGACCAGAAGGTCCGCTCATATAACACCTGTTTTGGCCCGTCTGCACTGGCTTCCTATTTGTTTCCGGGCTAAATTCAAAGTGCTGGTTTTGACCTATAAAGCCTTACACGGCATGGGACCGCAATACCTGGTGGAGCGCCTCTCCCAATATGAAACTACCCGTACACTGCGCTCAACATCTAAGGCCCTCCTCCGAGTACCATCCCATCAAGAAGCTCGGAGGATGGTGACTAGAAATAGGGCCTTTTCGGTTGTGGCTCCCGAACTGTGGAATGGTGTTCCCGATGAGGTGCGCCTGGCGCCGACGCTGCTATCTTTTCGGCGCCAGGTGAAAACCTTTTTATACTCCCAGGCATTTTAAAGTGTATTTTTACAGTATTTTATTACTATGTTGTATTCTGGATGTTGTTTGGTTTTTGTATTGTGTGTTTTTGTTTCTTGAGTTATTGTATTTATTGTATTTATATATTGTGCTTGCTTTTACCTTTTATGTACACCGCCCAGAGAGCCTTCGGGCTTAGGGCGGTATATAAATTAAATTAAATAAATAAAAAATAAATAAAATAAATAATGATATTTACTAACAAAAGAGTTAACCATGCTTGGAGAATCAATGGCTATTCCATTGACCAGGTTAAAGCATTCAAATATTTAGGAATGACTTTTCAGTCCAGCGGCTCATGGTCTCTACACATGAAGTCCGCCATTCTAAACGCAAAAAGAACCACAAAAGCATTACTATCTTTTTACTATACTAAAGGGGGACAGCTCCCTATACCAGCTATCAATATCTTTAGAGTTAAAATAATTCCTCAATTACTGTATGGGTCTCAAGTCACAACCTCTACGAACTTTGAACAATTGGAAGCTGTTCAAAATTCTTTTCTCAGATCAATATTTGCAGTTCCTACCTGTGTCCCTAGCTTCATTCTGTGAATGGAAGCGGGACTACCGGCACTAGAAGCCCGAATCTGGTGTTTGAGAATTAGTACTTGGCTTAAACTGCTATTCAACCCCATAGGACTTACATCCTATATCCTGCAGGACCATTTCCCCTCATCATGGCAATCGATGATTATAAAAAAGATAACAGCCTTGGGATACTCTGTTCCTGCTATTTTAGCCATGGGCTTTGTAAAAGCCAAAGAACAAATTCTCCAGAGAGTCAAAGATGTGGATCTTCAACAGCATTTTGCTTTGATAAGAAAACAGATATTTAACACCAATCCCCAACAACCATAAGAACATAAGAAGAGCCTGCTGGATCAGGCCAGTGGCCCATCTAGTCCAGCATCCTGTTCTCACAGTGGCCAACCAGGTGCCTGGGGGAAGCCCGCAAGCAGGACCCGAGTGCAAGAACACTCTCCCCTCCTGAGGCTTCCGGCAACTGGTTTTCAGAAGCATGCTGCCTCTGACTAGGGTGGCAGAGCACAGCCATCATGGCTAGTAGCCATTGATAGCCCTGTCCTCCATGAGAACCAATGTCGTATCTTTCTAATTTATCCATACCTAAATATCGGAAGGCATTTCTGTGGGCAAGGTTAAATTGCCTACCAAATGCGGTATTGATAGGCAGATATAATAAAACACCCTATAGTGAACGAACATGCCCTTGCAATGCTGGAGAGGTTGAAT
Organism: Rhineura floridana; assembly: GCF_030035675.1. Taxonomy (NCBI): domain Eukaryota; kingdom Metazoa; phylum Chordata; class Lepidosauria; order Squamata; family Rhineuridae; genus Rhineura; species Rhineura floridana. Next base: position 124,387,447 of record NC_084486.1, read on the forward strand.
CACTAATCCATGTCTTCTTGTACTGTCCTTTATATCATGACTCTAGACACCGTCTGATTAAGCCTCTAATTACTTCCTTCCCAGGAAGAAGTGAGGACTTTTATGTCAAATATCTCCTTGCTGACCATTCTGTTCACATTACGCAATCTGTAGCAAAATTCTGTACTACAAGTATTTCCATTAGGAGAAATTTAACCATGTCCATTTAAGTGGAAAGAAATCTGAATGTCCTCTCTCTGTACCTAACGTTATTAAAATTAAATACCTCTGACCCTCATCTAAATGGCTAATGCATAAGGTAACTAAATTTGTGATGTATTATTTTTATATTAAGTCTTTCTCTTCCATTTTATTGACACAAATGTTTTAACTTTTCTATGTATGTATGTTTTATAACTGTTTTATTGGTCTATGACCATAATAAATATATCCATCCATCCATCTACTGTTCGCTCATATTCAGCTTGTGATCAACGACAATTCCAAGATCCTTCTCACATGTCATGCTGCTGAGCCAAGTATCCCCCATCTTATAACTGTGCATTTGGTTTCTTTTTCCCGTAACTTGAGCCCATTATTCCGTGTCCTGCACTCTGGGATGATCGAGAAGAGACCTTGGCCCTCCTCTGTGTGACAACCTTTCAAATACTTGAAGAGTGTTGTTATATCTCCGCTCAGTCTTCTCTTCTCGAAGCTAAATATGTCCAGTTCTTTCAGTCTCTCCTCATAGGGCTTTGTTTCTACAAGGATCTCAAGGGAGTACACATGGTTTTCCTGTACATGCAATTTGGCCTCAGAACAACCCTGTAAGGTAGGTTAGCCTAAGCAATAGTGATAGTCCAAAGGTCTTCCAGGGAGATTAATGGATGAGTGGGGATTTGAACCTGGGTCTCCCAAGTCCTAGTCCAACACCATAACAAATAATTTCTAGAATAATAAAATCTTAATTTTTAACCAGATTTTAAATTGGATTACATTCAGACCTTTTAAAAACATGGATTAAAAAGATATCTGAAAGTAATAGAAACATATTAAATTCTATGCTCATAATCTGAATCACTGAATCAGGCACCTTGAGTTAAAGCCTACTTTTCTATGTAAAAGAATAAACTGGGGCACAAATAATGTAATATATTTGACCTGAGTCAAAGCCTATAAATATGACACAGTGGATCATTATTGTGTTTATTCTTGTGGAAATTATTACTGATTTAAAAATATTAAAGTTATTAATATCTGTTAAACAAACTGATGTAGAAACTAGAGTCGACATAAAAAATGCTGCTCCTCTTTCACAAAGCCAGTCATGCCTTACAAAAGTGGGGAAGCTTTGGTAGCTTTTATGTTAACTGCAGGTCTGGCCTACCACACAAAATTGGAATACGGGTATATTGGTCACTTGGGTGGTGGCAGAAGTTAGTACATTTTTCTTGGGGGTGGGGAACTTGTTATTTCAGATGGGGAAGGTTGGTTTTTTCTTACTTAAAGTAAGGGGGTGAAGCTTTCCTGCTGTTTCAAGCAGCAGTGGAGGCAGCGGCAGCCATACTTCATTGTGAATGAAATGCATTTTGGCCTCCCTCCCAATTTAGTTTGATTATGCGCCAGCATCCAGGTACATACGGTACCGTCTGATTGGAACACTATTATGACTAGAAAAAAAATAAAATAAACCATATTTATTGTATAGTTCCTGCTTATGACAAAGCTGTCACCTATGAAATTTAAGAAGATTCCTGGGTTTGTTGGGACCCTAGAGACCATGGGCCTTTGTGTACCACACACCCTGTATGGTTGTCACTGCATACAGGTGCCATTAAAATAGCCTGATGACATTCCCTTTTGTCACAGAATGCCCCCTTTGCTCTCTCCCCAGTTAGGTACATAGGAACATAGTAGCCTGCCTTATACTGAATCAGTCCTTTGGTACCATCGGCACTGACTGGCAGTGGTTCTCCGGGGTTCCATACTGGATTGAACCTGGGACCTTCCTTATGCAAAGCAGCTGCTCTACCACTGAGCTAAATGTGCTATTTGAGGTAGTGCTGGAAGTGGAAGATAGGTACCTAGGAAGCTGGCTTATACTGAATCAGACATTGGTCCATGTACTTCATCTGCACTGACTAGCAGCAGCTCTCCAGGGTCCAGCAGGGTTCTCTCCCAGTTGTACCTGGAGATGACTGGGATAAAACCTGGGATTTTCTGTATGCAAAGCAGATGCTCTACCACTAAGCTATGTCTCTTCCCTGTACCATATATCTCAAGTGGGCAGACCTCAAATGCACATGTTGGGTGGGTGCTGCTGCCAAGATGGCACTCAGTTTTTGGAGGTGAGAAAGTGAGGGGTGTATGAGAGGAGTAGTAGTATGGAGTCCTGCTTTGATGCTCCTGCGGGACTGGCCTATCAGACAAAATGGCAGGGGAATAAATTGGTCACATGGAGTGTCAGGAGGAGAGGTGAACCAAGAGGGCCAGGTTAGCTCATTCAGGGGCTGGGATATTGGTCCATGTGGTGCACCTCCTGATCGACTCAGTTTTCCCCAAGTTTGGACCTTTGCTTGTGGGGAAGCCTTGAGTCTTGCAGTAGCAGAGTAATTTCTGGCTGTGCTGCTACAGTTGATGTATTGGGGTGCTGTGGCAAATTCTTGCATGTTAAGTGTGTGGCAATGCACGTGGCATGCCAGGGGAATGTGCCCATCATGGTGAGTTCATTGGCTGCCTCTATGTGTGGATAGCATGTGACTTTCATCACCAGCACAAACCCTGATAGGTGGGCTGGGGCTGTGTTTCCAGGAGCACTGTGGCATGTCTGTCATTTCCCCAACATTTTTAATATTTTCTAATTGTATGTTCACCCTTCCCTTCCTAATGGATATGGCAGCTGTTCTGCTGGTATAGCATTGGTGCATATCTGGCCCTAGTGTAGTGTGAGTGTAGGATTGCTCTGTTAATTGTTATAGCAAGTAATTAGTATGCTTGAATGGAAAACTTTTCTTGATTATTTTAATCAGCTTCTTTTCTTGATTATTTTAATCATTGTTTTAATTAATTATTTAATTTGCCTTGAACCAATTCACCCTGAAGCCAAAGTTGGAAGGCATGGTTTCATTTCTGTAGTAATTGTTGCAGTGTGTGTTTGTGTGTGTAATTAAAGTCTTTATACATTATATTAAAATATTTTGTACTTCTTGCAGAATTAATTTAGTTTAACATTGAAAGAAAAGGAGTGAGATGCAGACACAGACTTCCTCTCCCTCTCCTCTCCTGTCCCCTCCATTGCAGCCCTCTGTGCCTCCCCAGTCTGCTCTGAGGACAAAATAGACCAGAGTACTGGGTTTAAAGTTGAAAACAAGGCATTATAATTGTATTGAAGCTTATTATAAATAACATTAATTTTCATGGGGGCAGGGCTTGGATACCTGAAAAATGGCAGCATAGAGTGGGAGCTCCTCAGCCTCTTTTAAAATCTATGCCTAAGAAAGTGAGAAAAAGGAATGACTCAACCTTTCCTATGCTAAGCACAAGGAGGGAATGATATCTGGAACTCAAAAAAACCCAGAGGTGGGTCTTAAACTTTATTTCCAAGCGACAGGAAGGAAAGTAGCTTTGAGGCCTACAGCAGAGAGAATGCCCTCAGGGGAAACAATTATGGTGCTTGCATCACAAAAGATCTCTGCAAGCCTGCAAATGGAAGGAGAGACAGAGACCACAAACACAATAGCTAAAATAGAGGAGAACTTGCTAGTCAGTTCCGCTCCTTTAAACAGGAATTAATGACTAGCTGGATGGAAATACTAGAAAATAAGCTGGGAGAAATGCGAACCAGATAAGATAGGGTAGAAAATAAAACAAAAGCAATTGAAGAAAAAATGGCAGAGCAGGAGGACAAAGTTGAGACACTTAAAAAAACACAGAAGCAAGACTCAAGCTGGACGAACTGGAGAACAGAAATAGATGCCCCAACCTGCGTTTTCACTATCTGAAAGAAGAGGTGGAACAAGGAGACATACAGAGGTTCTTGGTAAAATGCCTGACCTCTCTGCTCCCAGACTTCCAACTGAAGGAAGAAGATTTAGAAAGAGCACATAGAGCGTTGGGTCCTAAAAGGAAAGAAGGATCAAGAGACATCATAGTTTCTTTTTCTAAATACTCCAAAAAATAAGAGCTGCTTCGTCGTCTGAGAGATCTAGGTGAACTAAAGTTTAAAGATACAGTGATACTGGCACTACAGGATTTAGCACCAGAAACTCTGCAGAGACAGAGGAAATTGAAGCCATATACATTGATGCTGCAAAAAGCCAGTTTAAAATACTATTGGGGTTTCCCATTAAAGTTGATTGTTCCGTACAATGGGACTACATATACAGCTACAACAGCAACAGAAGTCGCCAGATTTCTAAAAATCCTACACCTGGACCTGGATTGGGAACAGGAGAAGAAGAAGAAGTTAATGACAGAGTAGAGAGAGCTGGTGAAGAAGATGAATGGGATGTGGTAAGGAAGAAGAAACCACATAGAGAACGGCAGGACAGACGATGGGGAAAAGCTCCTTTTTACAACAATAACTCCACCCCACAACACAACCTCAGAGATCTGCCTGCCAGGAAGCGTTAAGGAAGATCCAGCAACATAGAAGTATATCCATCAAGCACGTAATTAGTAAACTGTGAAAACATGATGTTCCAAGAGTTAATAGGAAAGCACACACAAAAAAGAGGGGGGCAGTAAAAGAGGAAAGGAAGGGCCTTGAGTTTTATAAATAACTTTATAGAGAGAGGCTGGGAGAGTCTCCTGTTTTACTTGGCAGATCTATGCATTAATAGATCAGATTGCCTTTTTTTAGTTTTAATTCTTTCTTTTTCACTTCAAGGTTTTTGAAAATTTTGTTGCAAGTTAATAAGTAGTGCCCTGGAGTAAATAATACTTCATTTATTTGTTAAGGAATTAAATAAGCGGTTCAACGCAGTTACTTAACCGCAAGTGTAACCACACCTTCAGTTAAGGGGTAAGGCGAAGTTTTAGGTAGTAGGTACACTTAGTGTTGGGTTTGTAAGGAGAATGGGGGAGGAAATCGGGGAAGGAAAAGGGGAGGAGTGAGGGGTGTGAAGAGAAGAATGGTAAGGAATATAGAGTTTGAAAGGAATAATAGAACAGGAGGAATGGAACAAACAAATACAAATAATCTGTTGAGAGTGACTCACTGAATGTAAAAGGACTGAAAACCTAGATTAAACACAATAGGTTGCAAAAAATGATAAGGGACATACAACCAAAAGTATTAATGTTACAGGAGACTCACAAAGGTAAATTAACTGATGGATTTCTAAACAATAAACCATGGAAACATGAATTCTTGGCTAAGGGATCTGGTAAAGCAAGAGGGGTAGCATTGCTTATTCATGAATTACTGGATTTTATGCCCAGTAGAAAAGTTATAGATGTGAAGGGGAGGTATGTTTTTGTAGAAGGAATCTTAGACTCTCAAATCACCATTGCTCTGGTCTCATCTTACGCCCCCATCAAAAAACAACTTGAATTTTTCCAAACTTTGTTGGGGAAATTGAATAAATTTACAAAAGCACCTGTCGTACCAGGAGGGGACACCAATTTGAATATGCAAGGGTTTAACACTAATAAAAAATGCATTGTTGTTGTTATGTGACTCCACGTTGACTATGACTTATGGCGACCCTATGAATCAGCGACCTCCAAGAGCATCTGTCATGAACCACTCTGTTCAGATCTTGTAAGTTCAGGTCTGTGGCTTTCTTTATGGAATCAATCCATCTCTTGTTTGGCCTTCCTCTTTTTCTACTCCCTTCTGTTTTTCCCAGCATTATTATAATTTCTAATGAATCATGTCTTCTCATGATGTGTCCAAAGTATGATAATCTCAGTTTCATCTTTTTAGCTTCTAGTGACAGTTCTGGTTTAATTTGTTCTAACACCCAATTATTTGTCTTTTTTGCAGTCCATGGAATGCACAAAGCTCTCCTCCAGCACCACATTTCAAATGAGTTGATTTTTCTCTTATCCGCCTTTTTCACTGTCCAACTTTCACATCCATACATAGAGATCGGGAATACCATGGTCTGAATGATCCTGACTTTGGTGTTCAGTGATACATCTTTGCATTTGAGGACCTTTTCTAGTTCTCTCACAGCTGCCCTCGCCAGTCCTAGCCTTCTTCTGATTTCTTGACTATTGTCTCCATTTTGGTTAATGACTGTGCCGAGGTATTGATAATCCTTGACAAGTTCAATGTCCTCATTGTCAACTGTAAAGTTACATAAATCTTCTGTTGTCATTACTTTAGTCTTTTTGACGTTCAGTTGTAGTCCTCCTTTTGCACTTTCCTCCTTAACTTTCATCAGCATTCGTTTCAAATCATTACTGATTTCTGCTAGTAGTATGGTATCGTCGGCATATCTTAAATCATTGATATTTCTCCCTTGAATTTTCACACCTCCTTCATCTTGGTCCAATCCTGCTTTCCATATGATATGTTCTGCGTATAGATTAAACAAATAGGGTGATAATCCCGTTCCGTGCCCGGGACCTACCGGGCAGAGGGACGAGCTTGCGGCCGCTGTCGATGTCCCGGCCGCCATCTTGGAAGGGATGCGTGCACACACGGCGCGCTGGCGCGCCGTCGTGTGACGCGGCAGGGAGGCGGGGCGGCTGAAGGCTATTTAAGGCCGCCCCGCCTGCTTCCCGCCATCCAATTCAAATTTCGGCGGCCGCAGCAGCAGCAGCTTCGGCTCGGCGCGGCTTTTTTTTTTTTTTTTTTTTCGGCGGCAGCTTCGGCGTGGCTCCTTTTGGTCAGCAGCAGCTTCGGCGCGGTGCGGCTTCTTTGCCGGCGCACGTGGGCCTCCGGAGGCTTCCTGAGGCCAGGGTGGCTGGGCGGCAGCGAGCCCCCCCCCAGCCTCATTGGGAGACAGGGAGGCAGCGGCGGCTGGCACCAAGGCCTATGCGGCGAGGATCCTGGGGCAGTCACTACGAGGCGGCAGCGCAGGATCGGATCCAGCAGCGGCGAGGACCACAGGCTAGGCGGCCTTTGGCCGGCAACTTTTAAATTTAATTATTAATTTTAATTAACGCGGGGGTAGGTGGGGCACGACCCCAACCATCAATCCTTGCCACGTGCAGGGCAATTAGGCTCCCCTCCAGGATAATTGGGTGCCGGGAGGGGGTATTGAATAAGCAGGCGGGCCCCTTCACAACGTCTTGAAATCACGTCATTTTGTAAGCGGGGCCCCTATCTCCCTCTAGTATGCCACCTAAGAAAGGACAAGGGGGGCCAAAAGGGAAAGGAAAGGCCCCCAGAGCAGGGGGGAGATGCCCACCCCCAGCGGCAGAGGGGGCAAGGAGTGGGGAGGGGCCACCATGGGCAGCCATATTAGCCAGGTTGGAAGCCCTAGAGCATGGCTCAGGCCATCCTAGTGCACCTCGGGACCAACCTGTGACAGGGAGGAAGGACCCACCACCCAAACGGTCTCGGGGGAAAACGCAGCGGCCAGTGAACAGTGCTAATGCAGGGGCTGTTGCTTCCATCTTAGCGCGACTGGATGTGCTGGAGGCCGGGCTCAGGGCTGAGGCGAGGACGCCCAGCATAGAGCCAGGCGCAACTCCCACCTTGCAAGCAGCCCCAACAATGCAGCCCGCACAAGGACCTTCGGCGGAAAGCACACAGGGTGAGTCCTCTATCATGCCACAACAACAAGGGCAGCGGCAGTGGAGCTGGGCCCCCTGGGGGCACCCCTACTGGCCCTTTTCCCCACCAGCGGTAACCGAGGGATATGGGCAGGCAGGGACCCTCGCCGGCGGGGGGGAGGTTACGCCACAGCAGCAGCATCCCCTAAGGGAGGCCTGCGAGCAGGTCTGGCACCTCGCTGCTGGGACGGCGACGGAAGGAGGGCATCAGCCCGCCCTGTCTGCCAACCCCCCTGCAGAGATATCCGACCCCCTGGGATCAGTCAGAGAGGGGGCCATACCTTTTGGGGAAACGTCTGCCCCACTGGGTTTTCATCTTCTGCCTGCTACGAAGGACAGAATATGGAGGGGAGAGTATGTGGACCTATTCTCGCTCTTGTACAGGGAGCCGGCTGGGAAGGATAAGGATAAAGGGGAACATGCAGAGCCCGATAGGCCCAAGCGCCGACGGGTAGAGCGCTCTTGGTCTAACTGGCTGCCTGCATTCCTTACGTACATGGGGGGTGGTAATACAGAGGCAGCCTCATAGGGCCTCGGTACTGATCAAATACCTCGATATCATATACCGGGGCTACTCTGAGTTTCAAGGGACGGCATGGCTGGACTACGACCAGGCGTTCCGTATGAGGGCGGCTTTTGATACATCCCTCCCCTGGGACAAAAAGGAGGCTGACCTGTGGCTGCAATTTATGGCACATTCTAGACCCATGGCAGGTGATAGGGCGGACAGCGGCCATCTCTTGGCGCGCCAGGCATCAGCAACTGCTTCCCGCGGGCCTGCGGGGCAGGGGGTTCAACCCCGCCTGCTTTGCTGGGAGTTCAGCTGGCGTGGCCTTTGCGGTCGGAGCCCGTGCAGGTTCAGACATGAATGTGCCATATGTGGGGGCCCCCACGCCTGCACTAGCTGCCCCAGGGGCCGCCCCTTCAAGGGTGGAAACAGGGATTCGGCTGGCGCAAGGAAGACAGGGGCTGCAGGCGCAGCTCAGGGAAAGGGGCCCCAGCCCAATTAAAATTGCCGAGCTCCAACACTTACTCCACCTTTACTCCCTAGTCCAAGATGCCCAGTTTTTACTCGAAGGCTTCACAGTGGGTTTTCGGATCCCCTATTTGGGTCCCAGGCGACCTTTCATGTCTCGCAACCTTAAGTCAGTGGAAGGCATGGAATCAGTTCTGAGAGAAAAAATTAGGAAGGAAGTAGTAGCCGGCCGGGTTTTGGGCCCCTTTGCTGCACCACCCATCCCCTCACTCAGAGTTTCCCCGTTGGGCCTCGTCCCCAAGAGGGCACCAGGCGAATTTCGCCTGATACACCACCTGTCCTTTCCACAGGGTGAGTCAGTCAATGACTTCATCCCAGCGGAGCTGTGCTCAGTCCGCTACACATCATTCGACTGTGCTGTGCGAATGGTCAGGGACTGCGGGGTTGGGGCCCTTATGGGAAAGTGTGACATCAAGTCTGCTTTCCGCCTCCTCCCGGTCCACCCACAGGACTTCGAGCTGTTGGGCTTGGCTTTTGAGGGTGAATATTACGTGGACAGGGCATTGCCTATGGGCTGCTCTATATCATGCTCTGTTTTCGAGCGCTTCAGCTCCTTCTTGGAGTGGGCGGTCAAGAGGCGCGCAGGCTTGCAATCAGTGGTACACTATTTGGATGACTACCTGTTTGCGGGCCCTGCGGACTCAGGCACCTGTAGGGCGTTCATGGCACATTTCGCGGGGCTGGCTGGGGAGCTGGGCGTCTCCCTCGCGGCCGAGAAAACTGAGGGCCCATCCACCGCTATCACGTTTCTGGGCATCGAGATAGATACGGTGGCCCAATGCTGCAGGCTCCCTCATGACAAGTTGGGGGCCCTCAGGGAGAAGATCTCAGAAGTGGTCAGTTCTAATAAGGTGACATTAGCCACTCTCCAACGGCTGGCAGGCCATCTGAACTTTGCCTGCAGGGTTGTAGCGCCCGGCCGTGCCTTCCTGCGGTGCGTATATGACGCCATGGCTGGCCTATCACGATCCTACCACCGCACATGGGTGACAGCCGCTCTTAGGGCTGACCTGACAGTGTGGTCCACCTTCTTGCGGGAATTTAATGGGGTCTCCCTATGGAGAAGGGATCGCCTGTTGGAGGCTGAGCTACAGGTGCACTCCGATGCCTCGGGTGCCTTCGGTTTTGGGGTCATTCTTCATGACTCATGGTGCCACGGCAGCTGGCCGCAGGGCTGGACACTGGCTGGCCTGACCAGAGACCTGACGTTCTTGGAGTTCTTCCCCATTGTCGTGGCCGTACACCTCTGGCCCGACAAGTTGTGTAATTCCTCAGTCCACTTTTGGTGCGACAACCTCCCCACAGTGCATGTTATTAACACCCTGTCCTCTAGAAACCCCAACGTTATGCTTCTGGTGCGAGCATTCGTGCTCCAATGTCTTCGCTATAATATTCAGTTCCTGGCGCGCCACGTTCCGGGTATTGACAATAGTATTGCTGATGCTCTATCACGGAACCAGATGGAGAAGTTTCGCCAGCTGGCACCGTGGGCAAGGGCTCTGCCGGAGGCGTTCCCCCCAGCACTATGGGAGATTGGAGGATTGAATCAGAAAGGGCCATAAGCCTTTCTGTGGCGCCCAGCACTTTGGCCAGCTACCAGGGGGCAGGTAGGGATCTATCAAACTTCAGAGAGTCCAGGGGTTACGCCCAGGAGTGGCCCATCCCGGTCGAGCAGCTTATGGAGTTCTGCGTGGAGGGGAAACGGAGAGGCCTTTCAGTCAGGACCATCAAAGGTAAGCTCTCAGGCCTCGCTTTCCTAGCGAAGGCACGGGGCTTTCAGGACTACACGGGTGACTTTAGGGTGCGCCGGATGCTGGAGGGTTGGTCCCGCGAGCGCCCTTGCCCCCCGGATGCACGCCTCCCCTTTTCCCCGGAGCTATTGTTTGGCCTGCAGGGACAGTGGAAGCACTTGTGTTCTTCCCCTTTCGAGGCCCTGCTATATCATGCTGCAGCCCTCACTCTGTTTTTTGGGGCCTTCCGAATTGGGGAGGTGGTGGCGGCTTCTAAGATGGATAACTCCCTCCGAGCTCTGCTAGTCTCCGACCTCAGCTGGAGGGCAGAGCGGGCCCTCCTGCGGCTCAGGCGGTCTAAAACGGACCAGCATGGTAAGGGGCGCCTGGTGGTATTAGCCCCATGCCGGCAGCAAGAACTCTGCCCAGTAACAGCCCTGCGCGGTTTTGTGGCAGCGAGGGGGTCGCAGTCAGGGTACCTATTCATACATAGGAACTCCCAGCCCCTTACCAGATACCAGTTCTGGTCCGTGGCGAAGGCCGCACTGGGGAATTTAGGCGTGGACCCCAGTAAGTTCGGGACACACTCCTTCCGGATAGGCGCGGCCTCCACGGCGGCCCTATTGGGCTTCTCTAAAGACAGGCTTCAGGCTGTGGGCGGGTGGTCCTCGGACGCGTACAAGGCCTACGTTAGACCACTTGCTTCTGACTTCCGGTTGTTGAATAACAACAAAATGACACATCCCTTTTTGGAAATTTGACAACGGAAATTAAGGGAGTTTGTGGAAACTAGGAATAGATCAGTGAGTGGAAAAACTGCGAGCTCAACTCAGTTCTGATAACCTGTGCTCAGCAACTTCTCAGACACGCCATGTTCTTCATACTAAATGTAGGTCTTTTGCAACTGGCTGTAGTTGGTGGTTTTTGGGGTTCTAGTAAAACAGAGAGTAGATCCCAGACTTGCAATCTAGAGTTACTCCCTTAGTTTAGTGAATATTTAAGAATGTGCATTATGATGATATTAATTTAATTATATTAATATTAAAGGATTACTTATAAAGCTTGCAGTTTCACTTTGTTGCTTTTATGTTACGTAGCACTACAGAAGCAGTAGGATTACTGTCCCTTAAAGAACATAGCTTTGTGAGGTTATAGTTTCACTCCCCAATTAAGCCCTTGCCAATTACCCTACTCTGCTCCCCCAGTTAACACATTATACCCAGAAGACTTTAGGTGTGGATTTCAACTTGGTCCTCACTTCTTTCACTTTGGAGTCCTTCGGCTTTCTCTTAGGATTTCAGCCATAGTCTTTAATCTGAACCAGCAACAGCTGTCATCTTAGATTCACAAAAGCCAGTTGTCACTTGGAAGTGGCTCTTTCGAAACAGAGATTTTGTCTCTTTTTAGCAGCCTCCCTTCAGCTCTTTGCCCCAGTGAAATGAGCTCCTAGATTGGATCTTCTGGTTTCCTTCAGATGTCAACCTCTGTTGATGCTCCTGGCTCCTGTCAGGTTTCCCAGAATGTCTTCTTAAATCCCTTGCTGTTCCACACCAGCCAATATCAGCTCCAGCATCTACTGTCCCTGACCAGTACTGAACCTTGCCTTTTACTTACATTGGCAAGGCTGCATTACCCAATCAGCGCTTCTGTTTGCCGCCCTGGGTTCCTGCTGGGAGGGAGGGCGGGATATAAATCAAATAATAAATAAATAAATAAAATCACAACCATTTCGATGAAATTCTGCCCTCTCATTGGTCTAGAATTGTGAACCAATAAGGTGAGGTAGAATGTTCACTGAACAATTAAAATTGATCATCCTTTTGATTCATTTGATTCTGAATATAAAGCCATAAACTTCCCAGTCATCCTCTTGTTAACTTTAGGCTACAGTGACAGTTTTACTGACAGTTTGCTGCCTGCTTTCAACACAGTGTGAACCCACTAGCTTCTGTCAGGAAACATGTCAGTTTAGTTCACATATCATCTTGTTTGAAATGATACAGGATTCTTATAATAAACTTTACCACATAAACAATATTGCTGTATTTGTACATAAACCATCAGTTTCTTTAAAAATCAGTAGCATCTTGCTTTATATATGTCTAGAACTCTGGTGCATGATTTGATAATTTGTTACCTAGACTACTAGAGTATTCTCCTTTTCTTTCATCATGCACAACGGATTTCTTAGAAAGGGATTTGTGTCCAATTTATAGGATATCAAAAGACCCACAGACCTAGTGCTGACATTGAGGCTATGTTTGCATGCTGTGATAAACCATGCTTTATCATGATATACATGAACTGCAGTGTATGCTTCCCCACTCCTCTCTTTCTACATGGCTGAGAGGAAAAGTTTTAGAAGCTTTCACTTCCGCTGTTAGAACACCACAGTTTCCTGTGTTGTCAAAATCGATAAGTTTAAATAAGCCAGCTTTATAACACCAGGTTTGAAGTTGGCTTGTTTGGAATTAACCATTGTGTTAGCCATAGTTTGTCACATGAGCTGCGGTGATAAAGTGCAATTAAGGGAAACCAAAAGCTTTCAAAGTCCTCTTCCCAACCAAGGAGAAGAGGGGAGGGGGAGCATGTGAGCTCTAGGCTCAATATGGTGGCTGATGCGCATCACAATAAACTATAGTATATTGTGCTATGTTAACATGGTTGCTTGTTACACCAGTTCAGAGCTGCATTAAAGGGATTTCCCATCTGTATTCAGAGAAAATTTGCTTACCTTGTACAGAATGCTGCACCACAATAGATTACGCCTAGGAGGCAAGGAGTGCCTTCTATCAGCTTTGGCTGGTTGCCCAGCTACAACCCTATCTGGACAGGGTTAGCCTGAATTCTATTGTCTACACGCTGGTAACATCGAAGTTAGACTACTGCATTGCGTTATACATTGGGCTGCCTTTGAAGACAGTTCGGAAACTGTAGCTGGTGCAGAATTCAGCAGCTAGATTGTTCACCAAGACAAGACTGAGCACATAACACCAATTCTGGCACAACTGCACTGGCTACCAATTAGTTTCTGGGCTCAATTCAGAATGCTGGTTTTGACCTACAAAGCCTTATACAGCTCAGGACCCCAATACCTCAAGGACCACCTTTCTCTATATGTACCAACCCAGAACCTGCGCTCAGCATCGGAGGCCTTCATTGTGTGCCTCCTCCGAATGAGGCGCAGAGTGTGGCAACATGAGAACAGGCCTTCTCAGTGGTGTCCCCCTGTTTGTGGGACTCTGTCCCCAGGGAGGTATGCCTGGTGCCATCATTATCTAGAAAAAACATTTCTTTTATTTGGTTCTTAACTTTGGAAGGCTTTTGGAGGGCTTCTGTTGTGTAGCCTTCCTAAGAAGAATTGCTCCACCGCCTTATGTGTTGTTTATTTTTAACATTTTATATTTTTTTAAACTTTTATTTTTTTTGTTTCAATTTTTATTAACAGTAAGTCGCTTTGAATGCTTATGTGTATGTAGAAAAGCAACTAACAAATTTAATTAATAAAGAAATTATCCTCAGTTAGGATTAGATGGCACATGTGCAAACTGCTTTATCATCTTGAGATGAACATATTAGTATATAAACACATTAACATTGCATTCTCCTCCAAATGCCCTTTATGCGTAAAATAAATTCTACACATTTTTAATCTTTTAAAACAGTTGTTATTTATTTTTGTATGCTTATTGAGAAGTGTCCAGTTTAAGGATCCAAAAGTTTCTAATCAGTTTTTTTAAAAGTGAATTTAGCTTATCTTCAATGTTTTTCATTTTTAAAAAAAATCATCTCACATTCTAGCCCAGCGATGTGATTGTGGCCCCATTCTTTTTCAGAGTGCTGTTATAATGTCCACAAAATATTCCTGTTTTTGTTTGTATTTATAACCAGAGTAAAAATTTATAAATAAATTGTAATTGATTTGGGAGATCTGTTCTCATCTGCTTTAACTGATTGTCCATTCTGAGAAAAGTACACTGTAACTTAATATGGCATTGAATTAAAATCAAGTATGTAATTTCATTTGGCAACTGTTTAGAATCATATCAACAAACCCAATAGTGTAGCTAGTTAATTACTTATGCCATAAAAACAACCAGATGAGAACTAGTAATTTTGTTAGGTAAAGAAAACATTGTATTGATTTTTCATTGAATAAAATACTATATTGTATTTTTGGTTTTTCAGCATAGATTTTATAAGGTGGTATTTGTTTTAAATAGATTTTCTTTCTGAAGTATAAGAAACATAATGGCTAAAAGTAACATCAGAAAGCATGTTAGTTATATTCTTAATTGTTTTGACCATAGAATTAATTTTAAAGTCAAACAGGGTACTGCTTTTTCATCATTTGTAGCTCAGAATATTCAGCATGTCACAGATGTTCATGAATAATGTCCATTTAAAACTGTTGGCAAGAGTGCTGGCGAGTTGGCTAGATGAATTAAATGTTGGGGGGATCTGACAGGCAGCACGCTGCTTTGTGATCATTCCAGAGTTCTAATAATCTCCCTCACCTTCTCTGCCTGCCACTAATGAAAGAGAATAGGTGATTGCACCTCAGGCTATGTTCTGCGCCTAATGACTCCTCCAAAGGCAGATTTATGAAGAAAAAATTAACTTTGAATGAGGATTGAATTGGCCCTGACAGTCTGATAGACTGTGACACAGATTCTGTGGAAAAACAGACGTAGCCCTAATTGATTATCAATATTTTAAGCAAAGTGATGAAAATAAGCATTAAGTGATGAGAAATACAGTCTTAATACAGTAGGCAGTAACCAGGATTTGGAGTGTCTTTTGGGAGGTTGCTCCTTATTGCTGTTCAGAGCTTTATCTGTCAATTTTTACTGATTTCTTCCTTAACATTGATTGTCCCTTTTTGTGTACTTTTCCTCTCTCTTACAGGTCTGTGATTAGTATGTTAATATTCCTGATAAATCTGCAGTTTCTCTTGAGAAGTTTATCATAATTCAGCTTATTTAGCTGTAAAAGTAGCTGTTTATAATTTACAATAGGAAGTTCTTGTAGATTTCTAGATGAATATTTTTTGTTCCTGCCTATGCTTAATGTATATCAGGCAATTACATTTAGAAACTGATTATCATTGTAAAATGTCACTTGTTAAGTACTTAGTGCAATCAAAGTTTGCTAACTTTTTTCTTCAATAAAGCATGGTGCAAAACCCATTGCAAGGCACAACTTAGAAGAGTTTATCTTTATAAGAAATTTAGGTTCCTGAGGAATATTGGAAAGAATAACTGCTGCCTTTTCGGGGGAAAACAGTGCATTCTTTTAGTTTAGTTTTGACTGTGTGTATATTACTGACAATGAAATAACTCTTTGTATTGTGTACTCTGTACTTATTTTATATGGTGTATTATGGGTGTTATAAACTGCCTTGGAGTAACATACAGTTGTTTTTAATTAATTAATTAATTTAAGAAGTCTACATATCACAGTGAATTTCTCAAATGCAAAAACTGTTGACAACCACAGCGGAATTCCACATTCATCTAGTGATTGTTCAAAATTATGAAATTTCACTAGTGAATGTTAACAATAACCGTTATGTGATAGGCAAGTGATGGGCAATCTGCATTTTTAGACATTCACCAGATATGTGCATGGTTGTCAGAATTCCCCTATGCTTGTCAGCAGTCTCCAGCGTTTGGACATTCATTGTAATTTACATAAAATAACTAATTCAGAATAGTGGAACTGAATAAATATTTATGGGTGTTCTTTCACTTACTAGTGGTTTTGAGGATATATTAGCTGAATTCAAATAAATAAATGAAAACACACAAACACTTAAGGTATTGCACAGCATCATACACTTACCATTGTTGTTTGTGCTAACAACATTGCTAAGGGTTATGAATATATTTGCATTGTGAATGGACAACAGAGCTGTGCAATAAAATACACATATCTAATCCATGATTTTGGAAGTGTATGAATTTTTTTTCACATTAAAATAACTGCAGAGTTTCTGTGTGGATATTTTTTAGAACAAATTCTCCCACCAGCCATGATTCATTTAATATACTACAGAAAAATGGAATGTAAATTAAATAATGCCTTGTAATTCATAAGAGATTGTGCTTTTTTTTGCATTTTAGAGAATTGTTTGAATATTTTATTAGTATAAAAACTCTCATTTTCATGTAAGTAAAAAATAAATCTTACACAACTATCTGAAAACTGATTGTCTTATTCATAGCCCCTTCTCTCACATTATTTTTAAATGCTCTGGTCCTTTAGTTTTTCTGCTGTTCAACACTAGAGGTTGCCTGTTTGGACTGTTGTGCTGGCCTTGCAGAAAAGCTAAACTCAACAATTATTCCACTTTTCTTTTTACCTGAATTAAATATATCACTCCCATGAGTATAATCCTAGGTAAATAATTGGACTAATTATGTTCTAAATAAAAGTTTAGGATGCATCTGCTAATCATACTAATTAAAAGAGGTTGTACTGTAGTTTTGAATAATTTGCAAACACACATTTTGTTCCCAGCATTCTTGACTTGTTAGAAAGTAAATAGTATAAGCAGAAAACCAAAAATGGTTAGGTATAATGTACTCATCTATGAGTAGTTAGCTAAAATTCAAATTTTAAGTCATATTTGGGATGGGGGAGTAAATATCAGCTATTAGATATAAATGTTGCATGTTACCAACACACAGAGACAGAGTTTTTGTAATTACTATTGCTAGTCATTTGATTTAAACTAAAAAGATACCTCCATACATACTTGAAAAAACAAGTCTTTAAAAACAAATTTTCAGCAACATTTTTCAAAGTATAATCAGTTAACCTTCAAGAAATATAATTGAAACGAATCACACTTGCTTTCTCTGAAGAACCACTTTTTTCTAATGCCGGTTTAAATAAAAGAAATATATTCTTATTAAAATATTGTTTGCTTTAGCATAATTTTATTCCAACATGTATTCTTAGCTGAAATCATTCATGGGACAAATAGATCAAAAGGTTTCATTTCAGCTTAATACTTCAGGATTAGACAAACCCCCAATAATGAGTGTTTTATGTGTTATCTCATTTGTTTCATTCCTGTAGACTGGCACAGCATGGTTAAATATGGATATAAATTATTCTAGTTGCGCCATCTAGTGAATATCCAATTTTTGGAGTGACACCTTCATGATCACATCAACAGAACTTAGAAGAAAGTCATTAAAATATATTCAAATATTTGGTATTGCCATACTATAGCTGCCTTAACTTAATATTGCTGACTTTTCTAAAACATGAAATTTAAAACAAGTTTTAGTACAACTGTGATTTTAAAAGATTTCTTGAAAAGTAATTAGTCTTTCATTTTTAGTCTATTAAAGAAAAAACTGTTTTTAAATTACCTTTTCACAATAGAATCAGGGCCAAAATAATCATATGAATATATAAATATTGGGAAATATTCTATTTGTAAATAATATGTAGACATGTAATTTGTGTCATAGAATCCTTTGCAGAAATCTCCTGAGGCACCCTAGATCAAGTAATTTAGGTTGATTTATATAAACTGAAAACTTCTGTGGAGGATTTACTTGCATGACTCAGGCTTACTTTTTAACTCCAGGTCCTGGACCTGTGCTTAGTGCACTGAAGCTGGAATAAAGACCCCGCTGAAGCATGATATGCTGATTACTCTTGCACTTTCAAGTAGAAGTGTAGATACAATAGATGTATCCCCACAATATGAAGCAATCAACAACATATACCACAGCTTCTCTGAGGAAAACAAAGTAAAATGGTTTCTAAAACCTAGCAAGCTAAGGTTGCAATCCTGTGTGTGCTTCTTTGATAGAAAGCCCCTCAGTATGACATTTCTGACTGCATGGGATTGGGCTGTGACTCAGGCAAAATAACTGTTCTTCAGGATTAGTAAATTAGGTGGGTGAAATTTAAGAACTGTACTGTCCTTTTTTGCGAGCTGGTCTGAACATTTTGTACATACCCCTGTAGATTGTGGTGCTAATTTATTTCTTCTTAGAGGTATAAAGAGACATCAGTACATGCAGAAGTGTGTTAGGGTATGTGTGATTGTTAGTTTAGTAGTTTTTCCCCTTCTTAATTCTGTACTTCAGCTTGATATTTAATGTTGGTTGGATGAATAATGCTGCATGTTATTTATTAGTTCATATTATTTGCAGCCCTTCCTCACTCAAGACTCAGGGTGGCATATACTAGCTAAAAAAATAAATGTAGTAAAATCACATAAAATTAATCAGAACGTTAATTTATGTGTTGCAAACCACTGTTAATGGGGTGTATTTAATGAAATGCATTTATACATGACTAATAAAAATCTGCTTTTATGTTTTGTTCTTTTTGAAGAGGGATTGTTCACATATTTCCTGTTAGCATAGCAGTTGGCAATAAAGCCATAAAACCATTTGTATTTCTATTGTGGAATGCTCTAAGTATTCATACTTTTCTAATTTGGCGCCTCTAGTGAATCAAGTGATTATATTAACAGCTTAAGAAAAGTTATAGGGGATCTAAACTTTGTTTACAGTTGAAACTATGCTTGAAAGAAATTCAGTGTATTGTGGTTTGTTGATAGTATGTGGAAATAGCCACATAATAGGGTTGCCAGGTCAGAACCATCCAAAAACCTGAGAAAATGGGGGCAGGCCCTAGTGATGTCACCGGGCGGGCCCTAGTGATGTCACTGGGCGGGCCCTAGTGATGTCACGGGACGGGCCCTAATTATGTCATTAAGCATGATACATTAAGTATCAACCACAGTTGCTTGGAGCATACCATTCAAAAAAAAATTCTCTGGTTGGAAATTAAAATAGAAATCTTACCTAAAATAGGGTGTTCCCAGGTCCAGCTGAAGTAACAAGGTCATTCCTTCTCACAAGCTTAGGGAGCATGGATGCAAAATGGAAATGGATTGCCTTCAAGTTGATCCCGAATAGGGTTTTCATGGTAAGCGGTATTCAGAGGTGGTTCACTATTTCCTTCCTCTGAGTCTGAGAGGCAGTGACTGGCCCAAGGTCACCCAATGAGCTTCATGGCTGTGTGAGGATTCGAACCCTGGTCTGCCAGGTCATAGTTCAACGCCTTTAGGGAACATTTAATCTAGCTTACTTGCTTCTGGCAAGAAGGGTTTACGTGCCGTCAGGCCAGGCCATTATTGGAAGAAAGGAGCTTAGTGTTGCAGAGATGTTAGATGGGAGCACAGATGGATGCCCCTGAAGGTAGCAATTCTAAACATGCTTATTAAGGAACTAAGCCCCATAGAACTCAATAGGACTTACTTCTGAGTAGATATGGTTGCAGCCATGTTAAGGACAAGGGAGGGCATTCTAGGCAAGCAGTTGGCAACTGCCTGTTAGCATTGTGCTGTTGCTAAGACTTGACTGGGGATCGTCCACAAAGTTATCCATAGGCCACTGCAACTTTAGGTGTTGGCTACTGTTCCATCTCCAAGTCTATTCTGATTTATGGCGAACCTATGAATAGGATTAGGGTTTTCATGGTATGCAGTGTTCAGAGGGGGTTTACCATTGCCTTCCTCTGAGGCTGAGAGGCAGTGACTGGACCAAGGTCACCCAGTTAGATTCATGGTTATGTGGGGATTTGAACCCTGGTCTCCCAGGTCGTAGTCCAGCTCTCTAACCACTACACCACACTGTCTCTAACCAGCAGCATTCTCTGTATACACACCCTAAAGAATTATACATTGCAAAGTACTTTTCACAAAAAAGTATTCTAAAAAATTAATAATTGCAGTTCCACACTCCTGACCACAAAATTTAAAAGTTGTACTAAATAATGGTATTGGGGGGAGAGATAATCCACATATAAATCTGATACTATCTAATGACTAACAAGGTTAGTTTGTCTTTTTTCATGCAGATCTAGTCAAGACTCATGGGTGAAAAGGTTTTGCTATTTAAGCCAAGGTTTTCCTGTCATTGATGGCTGAGAAAGAGAGCAAGTTAATGGAACAGGCCGTTTAGCTTTATGTAACACACACACACAGATGATGGCAGGCTTGTAGAGAGAGATGGGAAAGAGGGCAAGAGAACATACACCAGTTGCCCCCCAATTTTTTTATTCCTGTTAGCAAATACTGATTTTAGCAAATACTGAGCAACAAAAAATGCCCCTAGAAAGAAATATGAAGACAGCAGAACAAAGAATGAAAGAGTGGTGGACTAGTAGAGATTAAGGATTTGAGCTCGTGGATGCAGGGCAGGAGTGAAATGGAGAGGATTTGGGGACAGAGGCTATGATGTGGTCAAAGGGAACTAGAATCTCAAGCAAATATAAGGCAGGCACAGGGTTATGGAGAGGGGCAGAGACAAACGCCAAGAGATGCTAGCAGAGCGATCCTACGCGTGTTTGTTTGGAAGGAAGCCCCTGGAGTCAGTGGGATTTACTCCCAAGTCAGCGTGCACAGGCTTGCCGCTTCAGAGCAGACAGAGGACTAAAGCACCTGCAAAATTTCTGAGGCATCGTGCGGGAGGGAAGGGCAACCTGGCAGAATTATCAGAGGACGCTTCCACAGAGAGAACTGAGGGGTGTCTAAAGCAGCCCTCCCCTAGGAAGGGGGGACCTCACAGAGTTTACCCCCAAAAGGATAAACTGGGGTTCGGCAACTTACCCCCTACTTGCTCCAATTTTCTCCCTCACTGTGCTGGAGCCTGGACACCACGGAGGAAGCCTGGGCTCTGCTCTCATTAGGCCTCAGCCCTCAGGGGCAGCCAATGAGAATGCGCGGTGGTGTTTGGGAAGGTGAATGGAGTCCTTCCCCTGCTGTGCATGCCTGCGTGCAAAGGAGAGAGAGAGAGAGAGGCAGGCAAAGGAAGGAGAAGATGCAGAAGCAAGGGGGAAATTGGCGTCTTCGTGTCTGGGTCCACACTCCACAAAAACTGGAGATCAAAGAACTTTGGGGTGATTCTAGCCGGAGGTCAGAAGAGCAAGGGCTGCGCCGGAGACTCCGGCCATTTGCCGGAGACCTGGCATCCCTACCACATAATAATATTTTTTAATATTGTAATAATTGGTTACAATGCTTTAGAATTCAACGTCATTGCTCTACATGTTTCAGAGATCATAATCAGTGTCATTGTTTGCCAGAGACTGCTCCTGTATACAGCCCTACTCAGCAGCAGGGGCCATGACTATCTCTTACCCATTTCAGCTACACCCTTTTCTGAAGAAAGTAAATCCTGGTTTCTGTCATGCACGGCCTCCTCACTTCTAAGGTAGATTACTGTAATGTGTTTTATGTTCAGCTCATCCTACAGATGGTTTGAAAACTTAGAAACTCTTTTATTATCTGTGTTGGTTACTGATTTGTTTCTGGTCTCAAATCAAGGTGCTAGCCTTGACCTTTAAAGCTCTATAAGACGTAGGACCAGAATATTTCAAAGATTACCTCTTTCCTTAAAAGAATTGAGATCAATCTTTGTTCTGTGTACTCTCTTCCCTCACAATGTCAGATGTCTGTTGTGTGAGCACAGGAGGGCCTTTTCTGTAATGGCACCTAGATGGAAACCCTCTCTAAGGAGGTTCATCTTCTTACAGTTGACCCTATTACAATTTTAGTGAGCTACTGAAACTGTTATCCCTGTCCCCTCTCTATCTCTTTTTTCTTTTTGTTATTGTGTCTATTAGATTGTAAGCCTACAGGCAGTGTCTGTGGGTTTTTTAAATGTTTGCACATCATCTAAAATATTTATATAAAATGATGATGATAACTATTTTATTATTATTATTATTATTATTATTATTATTATTATTATTATTATTAATGATAGTATTCTGGCAGGCCTACACTGTTTTAAAATTGGAAACTGCTGTATTTTAAGTGTGGTTAGTAATTATGTTCCGTTTTAGGTTCATTTTTGTTGGTTGAAAATAGTTCTTTGTAGTTTTGTAATTTTGTTATTAAGCCACCTTGGGTATCTTATGACAGAAAGGTGGGATATAAATGTTAGAAAATAATACCATTTTAAGCACCTCAGTGGCACTCTTCACACTTACCTTTTTTTGTTCTAATGAAAAGTAAATGCTACTTAGTTATCCAGTGTAACTGCAAAGCTCAAGAAAGTCCGAAGTTCTAAATAACGGAAATAGGATTGCCAGAGCAACATACAGAAATGCTGATTAGTTTTAAATCACTGATTTGTAGCCTGTGCATTAGACAATGAATAAATCAAATAAATTGGGTTTATTCTGAGTCATACTCGGAGCAGACCCATTGAAATGGATGGACTTAAGTCAGTCATGTCCATCGATTTCATTAGGTCTAGCCTGAGTGTCATTTCATTGGATTCAACTCATAAGTTTTACTTCGTACTGGATTTATTTTCTTGCTGTTGGGGAGTAACTGGACTGTTACTTAATTTCTGTTTTTACAACATGGCAGCTTGATTACTGAATGAGCATGCCAGTCTGATCACATTACACCTCTGTTAAAAAAATCTTCTTTGACTTGTAGTGAGTTTGTATGCACAATACAAAGTGTTGGTTTTGACCTTTAAAATTGTAAATGGTTTGGAATTTGGGTATATCTTCTCCCATATAAACTTCCTGTTATGAATCAGCTAATGTAACACAAATTTATAAAAAGCCATCCAGGGAGGGAAGGGGTGATACAGGAAATTATAGTCTATTTAGTTATTTATGTGTTGTGGATACACTGATGGAGAGCAATATTAAAGATAAAATTATCAAGCATATAGAAGAACAAGTCTGCATGACTTCTGCCAAGCTGAATTCTGTCTAACTAACATTCTAGGGTTCTTTGAGAGTGTTCCCAAACATATTGTTAGGGTTAATCCAGTAGACACTGTGTACTTGGAGTTTCAAAAAATATGCTCCATAGGATTGTCGGACTCTAGAACAGCTGGGAAGTGGTGCAGAGAAGGCTGCAAAAGAAAAGGGAAATTGGTGAAAAGCCTGATCCTCCAGCAGGAGCCTCTGCTGGATTGCAGTCCCTCCCTTTTGCCCCATTGTTTTCTACATGTGTGAAGGAGGAGAAGGTTAAAGGTGATTGAAAATAATGGTTCGCTACCAAGAATAGTTGAACACTGGTCAGCAACTATTTTGGTGAGTTTTAGCTGATTTAAGGATTATAAAGTACATTATATTATGCCTCATTGCACTTTTAGCAAGCTGCTTAGGGTGAGATAGTATTTTTGTATGAGAATATTCATATATTCTTAAGGGCTTATAAAGTACTTCTAGTTGGGCTGATCTGGATGGCAATGAGAAGCATGTCTGTTGCCTGATCTATAATACTTGATAGTTTTTCTAACCAATAGTGACATCCTATTGGTGTCCCTCTGATGATGGTGGACATCCTTTAGTGGAATGCGGAAGAAGGCAATTTTGGTCAACCCTCACCCCCCCCGTTCCCTGCCTCTCAAACTCCTGTAGAGGGTCGGAGTACCTTTGGTGCAGGTTTTGGGGGGATTGTAGGGTACTTGGGGCTGGGGAAGAAATTGCCCCCTTCACCGTATTGCTCACAGTTGCCTCTGTCAACAGAGGGGCAGCAATTGGATACTATCTATCATAATTTAAGATGTTATGGCCTGGAAGTGTTACTGTTCAGAAAAAGGTAGAATGCATTGCCTATTTTGGTTACAGCTGTTCTCAAATATGCTATAATTCAAAAACATAAAGGCAACAGTGGCTTTTACTGAATAGCTCTAAACTACAGGTGGGTCAAAGGTAAATCAGGATTTACTAATAGATCCTTGGGTGATTTGAAGTATCTGCAAGGATTTCTGACTCACAGTTGTTTAACAATGGCAACAACAAAATTGTGTGTCAGACACAAGGGAGGTGTAAAGAGGAGTGGATTTTTGTGTGGAAGAACTGAGACCTCTGTTCAGTTCTGGTAGTCAGAAGTAATGTCTTTTGTAGCAGACTCTGATTGGTGGATCTTGTGGTTCTAGACAACCCCCAAATTAGATCTTGCAATCTTAAAGTCTGCTCACACCTGCTGTATACCATTTGATTCACTGATCAGAAAATTGAAATATGTATCCTGGGACACAGGACATATCCCTGTATAGTTTTACAGCAGATTGGTTGTGCGCTGTATGGACAGCCAACTCTGCAGTACTCTAACAGCAGCCTTCCCCAAACTTTGGGTCTCCAGATGTTGCTGGATTACAATTCCCATAATTTCTGACCGTTGGCCATGCTGGCTGGGCTGATAGAAGTTATAGTCCAACAACATCTGGGGACAGAAAGGTTGGGAAAGGCTGCTCTAAATTACAGGTTTGGAGGGTCAGTGCTGGCTGTGCACTGACCTTTGCTGCTCTTGAAAATATGGATGTGGGATTTCTAACACTTCTCTGCTTACCCTGTTGTTGATAATCCTTTAAAAGAAGGGGGAAATATGCCTGTCCTGGATGAATGCTGAAGTAAAGCTTACAGAAAGCAACAATGCAGACATGCCCTGAGTTAGCTATCTCATGGAACACTGTAATGCAAGGATTATAGTTGTCAGAAACAGTTTGGTCTTTGGAACGCCAGATCACTATTTTATGGATCCAAATCAAGGATATTTGGTTTAGGATTTATAAATGCATGCAGCTTTTTCCGGCATGTCATTGAAAGAGAAATATAAGTGTTTATTCTCCTGACATCAAGTTGAACATCTTTTAAACTTCTAAAAATAGATTCTATGTCATTCCTTGGCACATTTATTTGAAAACAATTATTTCAGTGGAATATTCTTCTAAAGGGACTAGGCTGAACATCTCCTTTCATGGTCCACATTAAATCATTTTAAGATGTTTGTACTTGTTATGCTTTTGCTACCATGGTTGAGAAAGTAAAATACGCATTTCCTTTAAAATATCTTTAAAAATCCTGCTGGTACACAGAAGTCTAGTATAGGTTACATGTGGTTGTTACTGTTTTTAAGCATGCCTAACAGTGAGATAACAGTTTCTTTTTTAAAACTTATGATTTAGCTGTTTTTCAAAAATGTAATGAACTGTGTCTATGTAGGGAACAAATGAGTTACGAAGAACAAACTGGCATAGTGAAATAAATAAATTAAATTTAAGCCTGGTAGTTTATTGAATCTAAATTTTGCCTGGTTAGCCTAAGAGCTATATATAAGCAATCCATCTTGTGTTGATAATGGAGGATCTTGAGACCCACCTAATGTTTGCATTATTAAATTTCAGTCTAATGAGCTTTGCTAATACATATTGAAGATGGTTGTAAGGAGTGGAATGTGAATCGGAGCAGGATAATTTGAAAGAAACATAAGCTGAGCATTTTACATGACTCAAGGGGTATAGCTACAATTACACGTATAACCAAAATTGAATTTAAATGGAATTTCTATTATCTTTATCCTGCTACTAGGGAGAATAAAGTGTAAATGAAGTAAAAGTCTTTACAGTTATCAGTTGTTTGTTTTTATTATCTAATTTAATATATTTTCTAAAGATATTGCTGGCAGAAAAGTTTTAATATTTTATGACTTTAAATGTATCCTAAGTGCGTCTAAAAGCTTGGAAATGGAAACAGATGTCTCTGTAATTGCTTCTATCATTTCAGAACATCAGTATTTAAGTTGTGCATTTTAAGAAGGTGTACGTACTGAAAGCAAAGAGACATCAGACTTTGAAAGTTGTGGTCATGTGGCATTTGTGTCCCTCATACTTACTTTGTCAATAGAATATTCATGTAATTAATATATTGGTGCAGCATACTAACATAGAGCAAAATAAATTATATAATGGATTTATTACATAGTAAGGGCTAGTCTAAAGTATAACTACCCACGTTTTGGTTCTTTATCTTTTGACAAGACAGTACTTTGAAAAACTTAATATTTCATCAACTATAATGCTATTAGAGACTTATTCTAAGTTCACTCATCAAGCAGTGAGATGGCAATAAAAGAGAATGGCCCCTTTGAGACATTAATGCTTTGGAATAAATGATGTGCTAGAACAGAAATTTAATTAATTTACAGAGTATATTGATAGTCCCTTGTTACTGTGCTGTATATTTTTAATCTTCTTTAACATCTGTAGTAAAGTGTTTAAACCCCTGCAGTTGAGCAACTTGTAGATAATTAAGTAATAAGGAAAGATGTTTCTAAAGGAAAGGAGATTCTTAGAAGATGCTGTCATAATATGAATTCTATATCATTTGCACTGTTATGATTTGCACTGAAGAATATTATATGTAGGGCCCTGATCCATCTTCTTGTGTTTGCAAAAAGAAACAGAGAGCAGTGCAAGGTCCTTCAGGGGTGCAGACTCTTCTGCATCCAGTTGACCAACTGGAGAGCAGGCACCAGGCAATGACATGGTATGCTTATAGAGCCCATGCTCTGGAATCCTACAGCACTCTAGTCTATTACTTAGTGGAAGGGCACGGGGGAAGAGACTGTGTGGTGGGGAAAATGTAAGCACATCAAAGCTTCCAGAGATAGGAACTGAGTACTAATGTGATTTTTTTGGGCATATATTTCAGTTCCTATATTTCCAGTCACACAATTCTGAATGTAGAAAAAATGGTTTGTTAAGCTGATTAACCACCCGCCTTTTAGAATATTCTTTTAAGCATACAAAGGGGGAGTACTGTTAATGTTCATACCCTTAGAATATTACGCAACTTCAAAAGCTTGCTATCAGGAGATTGTTTTCAAATATATCTCAGCAGAGCTCCACACTCCCAGGAAACACCCCCATGCTGGTAGCACAAGCTTAAATAGGCCCTCCTGCTTCACCTACTTCCTGCATCATCACGTCTACCATTACCCAAGATGGTGGCACACTAGCATGCTGACACGGCACCGCAGGGTAGGTGGGTCAGGTGGGCCTATTTAACGCACTCTGCCTGCATCAGGAGGGGGTGTTGGGGAGCATGGTTATGCAGGCCTGGGGTAGTCTAATGCCCAAGGGCCCAGTCATGCCTGGTGCTGTCCCTTATTTCTTAGTTGCCTTTGTTGCCTAGATCTTAATTGCCTTCTTCCATTGCATAACAAGGAAGGGACAACATTGCGGCCTGCTGCAAACCTGACAGACCCAGGCTAAGGCTTCGAATGATGGAGAGCAACTACAAAACCAGTATGAAAATAAATGCAGGTTTGATCTTAAGCAAGTGAGCCACCTCTCCTAACTCGGAGGAAGGCCAGCCACTGTCAAAACTGGCTGTTAGCTTTGCTGGAGTTCATACCTCAGTTGTTCAAAGATAGTTCAAGGAAAATCTTCACTTCAGCCTCTCTTCTGGATTCTTCTTTGAATACTATGCAGGAACTGTCCCTATTTCCTTAAAAAAAAAATTGACTGCAAAGCCAAACTTCATTCATCCTTTTGGAGTCCTAAGTAGTATACAGAATGTACCAATTCCGTTGGTTAGAGTACCTTTGGAGTCTTTGGCAAACTCTTTTAAAATCCTGACCATTAATTCTGTTGGGAGGTTCATGGGGCAAGGGCTATGTTTCCTTTGTATGTATTTTATACAGGGACAAGTTGGCACTTAGGCCAAGCCCCTCTTATGTCCGTGGTAAATTTCATTTTCCACGGGAAATGTATTTCCGTCTTTTTGCCCCAGTCTAATATACCAGAAAGAATAAAGCTGCACAAACTTGATGTCTGAATGACTCTGCAATTCTATTTGGATATCAGCAAGTTTGAGTCTTGCTTATCTTGTTACTTAAGAGTTTCCAAGTCTACATTATCTGGATGGTACTATATTGGTCTACCTAGGGTTAGAAACATATCTGCAAGTCAGACCATGGGATCCATCCTTTAGAAGAACTTGTTTTACCTTTATTAAGAATTGCAGGGCCATAGGCCAACACAAGTGCATAAAACAGGTACAGTAAAATTTATATAGATTTAAAACAAAATGTTAAAACAGACAACAACGAATCCCTAACTATTACATGAATACAACCCATCTATTTCATAAGACGGATTATAATTAGCTCGAAGTTTTCGTGCAGCAATTGCGAACAAGGATACACTGTAGGTCACCTCCAAATTGGAGTCAGACAATAGGAAGGTTATTTTGTCCTCTACTGAATTAAGCAAGTAGGTATCTGTCCATTTCCAAAGGAATCTGGATCTGGGATTTTTATAGATTGGACAGTAAAACATTACGTGAGGAAGGTCCTCCGCCATATTAGAGCCACAAATACAGAACCTTTGATCCTTGGGGATTCCAGAGATCCGGCCCTCTCTATCGGCGTTAGGGAGAGAGAAAAAACGTAGAGCAGTAAAAGCCTGTCTAAGTGCAAGAGGGAGGGGATGGATAAGGTATAAGGAACATTGGTAGTCAAACTTAAACCTCCAAAACCAAGGGGCAACCTTAGAGTTGATTAAAGCTAGTCTGTCTAAATTCATAGAGTGGAGAAAGACAACCTCACGGAGCCAGTTGTTATTTGGAATTGAGGTAAATTCCTGTAGAGAGATATGATATCTATGTATCAGATCATCTAATTTACAACCCCATAAATTGAAGGAAAAGGGGTGATCGAGACAGAGTTTTAGGATTTCCCTGCCTTGGAGTGCATAGGTAGATCTAAAGAATTTCATGAGGGTAAGATGTAAATGTGCACACAGCGGGGGGAGGCCTGTCTCTGTCCGTAGCATTGCTGCTGATGTACCCGGAGGAAGGGACAATAAGCGCCTAAGAAAGTTGTTTTGGATAGACTCTAGGAAGGTTATATTCCTATTGTCCCATCCCCAAACGGAGACTCCGTACATTATCTGTGGGAGCACCTTAGCTTTAAAGATTTTTAAGGCTGGAAGGATCTGATTACCGCCTGTAGACCAATAAAATTTTAGAATAGCACCCACTGTTTTTGCCGCTAATGATTTAATATATTGAAGATGGCATTTCCACGAGAGAGTATCCGAGAAGGATACTCCCAAATATTTATACTCTCGGGACTGCTCTATCTGATGATCTGCCATATGCCAACGGTGGCCTTCGAATCTCTTCCCAAAGACTAAGACTTTCGTTTTATCGTAATTTATTTTCAGCTTTTCTCCAATACAAAAGGACTGTAGGTTTCTCAGCAGCTTCCGTAGTCCAATGGGAACTAAGGAAAGAAGGACCATATCGTCGGCGTACAACAACACCGACACTTTCCTTTGCCCAATGGAAGGTGGAAAATATTGAGGGCCAGATAGAGCGGGGATGATGTTATTTAAGAACAGATTGAAAAGCAGAGGAGCTAAAAGACAACCTTGTTTTACCAAAAATGTTAATTAATCACCATTTTAACTAATCACCATTTGATTTATTTTTAGCTAAAGCTGATGAAGCATTAAAAGCTAAAGAAAGAAGTGAAGAAGCAGCAAAAAAGAAAAAAGAAGGTAATCTGTCCTTCCTGTGTTACTTGGATGAACTAAGAGTTTTATAATATACATACATACAGTACACACACATACACTATAAACTTTCTGTCTGTTGACACCTGACATGTGGTATATGTATAGCCCAAGACAACTCAATTATTACAAAACTCTGAACACAGGCCATGTGTACATCTTTCTCTTTAAATAGGAAGCACAAAAGATGCTCCAAATGGGTTAGATATTTCCGGACAACCTGGAAAACAAATTTAGCATATACAAAGCCCAAGAGATCCTGATAACTAGAAAAATCTGAAAGGCAGGCATTGTACATGCACATCTGTCAAAATGGGGAAACAAAGGATGCCCCCAAATGGTTAAGGTACTTCCAGTATATCCATAGGACTGAAATGTTATGTATACATAGTTCAAAACACATAGTTCAAGATTTGTGGAAAAGTTTCAAGATAGGACCTTTTTACGCTTATCAAAACTTGGGACATAAAGTCTACCTCATAATAGAGGCCAACTCGGCAGGAATGGAGAGTGTTCTTGTGCTTAGGTCCCCTTGTGGGCATCCCATAGGCATGTGGCTGGCCACTGTGAGAACAGGATGCTGGGCTAGATGGTCCACAGGCCTGATCCAGCAGGCTCTTCTTATGGAAATGGGACACAATGTTAGGCTGTGTGCATTTTCTTACTTCATTACACTTAGTTTTGTGGGAAGGGGTTATTCTATAAGCAGCCAATAACAATAATTATTCTTGCAGAATGCAAACTTCATTTACAAGTGGGTGCACAAATATACTAGTAACTGTACATACTGCTGTTCGCCTCAATTTTCCACAAACATTAAAAATAGGTCTATGTTCCATCACCCAAGATGGACAATTCAGTTGTCTTGGGAAAAGGTTTGGCCTTGTAGTGTATTACATTTTAACAATAGCAGACAAGCGTTTCCCTGATGGATTGGTACAGAGGGAAGCACTAACAAAATGGTGTAGGTATGGGAAATTTGAATTGCTCATCATCAGTTACATCACATACAGTATTCAGTAAGTGCCCATGGATGCTCATATGTTTGTATTCTACACATCTTAGTAACAGCTATACTATCTAGGAAAGAATAACACTTTAGGTTAAAATGTTGAGCTTTGAAATTTCAGAAGTTACAGTGGCACCTGCAACTGAAGCCCTGTCTTGAAGAAAGTTACCTGTGCAACACAAGATTCACAATCGTGCCTTTTTTGCATATAAAAATGTTTGGGTGTAATGGCCCTAGGTTGTAATTCTGATTCATTGGTAGTTTGCTAATTTCTTCAGTCTTCTTGAAATCCCCACAATGTTTGTACTAGCACATGCTCAGGAGTTTTATTATTTAATCTCCAAATACCTCCTTGTCTGAAACACAGGTTTAACACAAGAGGAAAACTTGGTCAGTGGATTGGGATATGTAACATTTATGCTGATAGAATAAGAAGTATTGAGAGAACAGACCCCTGTTCTACCTACAGTATTCCCAAAAGCCATACTATCTCATCTCCAAGTCTTCCTGTTTCCAAACATCAATGGTGTGTGTGTTATGTGCCTTCAAGTTGATTACAACTTACATAGGCGACCCTATGAATCAGCGACCTCCAATAGCATAAACAACCCTGTTCAGATCACACAGCATTTGGTGTGCATAGTTAAATTGTGTCTGTGGAACTAGGTGTGTAATATACAGGCAATTGACTGACATAATACACTGAACTTTCCTAATGTGCATTGTAAAACTGGAAATCTAAAACATAATTAGCCTGACAGATTTTAAGCTAATAATTTTTTTTCACTAACTGAAGCAGAGGTGATTATAGATGTTCAAATTTCAAGACTGTTCAGTGTAATGATCTATTCAGAAATGGTTGAAGCTTTTTCTCTTTAACTTCAAAGCACACTAGGCACTTATTACATCTGAAGAAAATTTTATCTTTTATGTTAATTTTCTAATTATGTTATCCAGATACACTGTGTGTATGTATTATAATAGGCTTATACCGTTCTCACATTTAGCAGTGTCCATTGTGACAAAAGATAAAGCCACTAAAGTTATTTCCACCTCTAAGCCAACACCTCTACTCTTGAAGCAGTAATGTGAGAACAGGAGTACCTGCATTATCCCTGCCACGATACTCTAGCATGCTTTTAA
Source organism: Rhineura floridana (assembly GCF_030035675.1). Taxonomy (NCBI): domain Eukaryota; kingdom Metazoa; phylum Chordata; class Lepidosauria; order Squamata; family Rhineuridae; genus Rhineura; species Rhineura floridana. Next base: position 124,419,451 of record NC_084486.1, read on the forward strand.
GGCATCTGGATAGTTTTTTTGTAGTTTTATTTTCACTTAAAGCTAAATTAAAAGGGCATTGTGTGAAAGTAAAACTTGATAATTCAGCTGTGCTTCACGGACATCCTAACTTCAAAGAGGAATGTAGCTTCCTCTAAACTTAGTCTGTCATCTTAACAGTACTCAGCAGATGATTAAGCACGTTTCAGTCTAGGAACTTTCATGTAAGAAATTACATCAGGAGTGTATTAAGTTCCCAATGTAACTTGTTTAATGTGAAGGTGATCTGGTTTCCTTTCTGGGATCTTTATGATGCCAGAGCCTGGGCAACTTATACACAGAAGACAGAGCCTCCAAATCCTTCCAATCCATTCTGTCTTCAGGGCACAGTATGATATGAGAGTACTGTGAACAATTCCACTGGGGGAGAGGAAATTTACTTGAGCAGCAGGGCAAGGGGAGAGTGTGTTTTCTCTTGTGCCATTCATTCATTTTCTATCTCTCCCATACACCAAGTTCCTATTAATCTATAAGGGAAATAAGCGAGGTACCCTATTGTGGCCCCCTGAAAATCTATTTAAGGGGTTGGGGAGGATTTCAACTATGGAAAATTATGTAGGAGAGAAGGGCTAAATACTCCTGCACACTGCCGTTCTGAACCAATTTCACCCTCCCATTGTGTCTGTTTTTGAGCTTTGAAAAAGGCTATCACAGATTTCCCATGTCCCATGCAGTTTGGCTCCTAGCTACTAGTTTACATTCTTATCCTGAAGTTAATTAGTTTCCTAAAATGTATATTAAAAGTAGGACTATATTCCAGGCCAAACTGTGAAAAAGTCCAAAATATTCCTTCCCTATTTGTAGTTTAATAAAGGTATTATATGATATGCAGTCCATAATCTCTTCTAGAGCTATATGCAGGTTGTCTGGAGATTTCTTCATTTTTCTTACAAAGGTGGTTTAGAATTGATTCTGAGGGTGAATGTCATTCCAGTTGTTGACCATAATAATACTAACTAAATTCTTGGAGAAATACAGTATAGTAATAGTAGTTCATTTATGAATCACTTCCTATATAGCACCTATGAAGACACAAGACGATTAAGAGGAAACATGATAGAGGTGTGGTGTGGAGAAAGTGGACAACGTTTTTCTCCCTCTCTCTTAACACTAGAACATGGGAATAGCCAATGAATCTGAGTGTTGAAAGATTCAGGACAGAGCAAAAAAAAAGGGGGGGGGGTTATATTCAACTAAGTCAATGTGTGCGGCAGCTGTGAAAAAGGCAAATTCCATGCTAGCGATAATTAGGAAAGGTATTGAAAATAAAACAGCCGATATCATCATGCCGTTGTATAAATCTATGGTGCGGCCGCATTTGGAATACTGTGTACAGTTCTGGTCGCCTCATCTCAAAAAGGATATTCTAGAGTTGGAAAAGGTTCAGAAGAGGGCAACCAGAATGATCAAGGGGATGGAGCGACTCCCTTACGAGGAAAGGTTGCAGCATTTGGGGCTTTTTAGTTTAGAGAAAAGGCGGGTCAGAGGAGACATGATAGAAGTGTATAAAATTATGCATGGCATTGAGAAAGTGGATAGAGAAAAGTTCTTCTCCCTCTCTCATAATACTAGAACTCGTGGACATTCAAAGAAGCTGAATGTTGGAAGATTCAGGACAGACAAAAGGAAGTACTTCTTTACTCAGCGCATAGTTAAACTATGGAATTTGCTCCCACAAGATGCAGTAATGGCCACCAGCTTGGATGGCTTTAAAAGAAGATTAGACAAATTCATGGAGGACATGGCTATCAATGGCTACTAGCTGTGATGGCTATGCTCTGCCACCCTAGTCAGAGGCAGCATGCTTCTGAAAACCAGTTGCCGGAAGCCTCAGGAGGGGAGAGTGTTCTTGCACTCGGGTCCTGCTTGCAGGCTTCCCCCAGGCACCTGGTTGGCCACTGTGAGAACAGGATGCTGGACTAGATGGGCCACTGGCCTGATCCAGCAGGCTCTTCTTATGTTCTTATGTTCTAAGTCTTACTGAGCCATTGAAATCAATGGACGTTAGTTGTGGTCATTGATTTCAATGAGTTTACTCTGAGTAGGACTTTGTTGAATACAACCCAACACTTGTTAAAACTGTAGAATTTGCTCCCACAAAAAGTAGTGATGGCCACCAACTTGGATGGCTTTAAAATAAAATTAAACAAATTCATGGAGAATAAGATATCAATGGCTTCTAGCCACGATGGCTATGTTCTGCTGCCACTGTTGGAGGCAAGTGTGCCCCTGAATGCTTCCCATAGGCTTTGGTTGGGCACTGTAAGAAAGGATGCTAGACTAGACGGACCACTGGCCTGATTCAGTAGGCTCTTCTTATGTTCTTATCTCAAAGCAATGGCTACATCACATGTACAGTAGAATGTCATCCAGAAGGTTATTTTAGCCCTTTTGAGACGACTTCAGAGTTCAAGCATATTTTATCCATATCTTGAACTGAATTAAAACACGCACATGCACACACCACCACCACTACCAAACCTGGTGACCACAGCTTGACACCAACTCCAGCCCCAGGAGGATGGTTGATTTGGAGTTACTGTTGGGGATATCTATTGTTGGAAGGTTCTGGGTTGTATTCAACTAATCAAATTAATGAATATGCCTAACAGAAGTTGGCTGAATACAACACTCTGTCTGTGAGCTACCCAACAGAGCTAATAACCTTCTGATCGTGCTTAAAGGGCTAAAGATAAGGACAACAAATATGCCATTCTTGTGTTGCTGGAAAAAACTCGGGTTTTGGCACCATCTTGTGGTCACAGGCAGGAAAGACAACTTGAAGGAAATAGGCAGCTCCCATAATGCACCCCTTCAGTTTGTTTTCCTGCCTTCGTCAAAGTGGTTGCATTTCTCCTAGCTCCTGTCTTTCCTCACGCATGAGTTACTTTATTTGCATTTTCTCCACTTTTGTGCTTTCGCTTCAACTTTTTCTTTACTTTCCCTCCATCTTCAGGACTGTTTATCTTGCTCTTTCCTGCTGCTGCTTCCTCTTCCCATTTTCAAACTGCTTTCCTCTTTCCTGCTATATCACTTCCCCTCTTGCTTTGTTAACCACTTCAGGGAGGGGAGGTTGGCATTTTCTTTTGGAGACCTTAGCTTGTTCCCCTCAGTCGCCCTTCAAGGGGCTGTTAGTCCATTGTGTCCTTGTAACTCCCCATAGATGACTCAGCTGCACTTTCATGCCTTAATTACAGAGCGCTCATGTCTGCTGTTGACAGACTAACCCCAGTACCCACAGATAGTTCTGTTGAGCATGTTGCCCGCAAAGCCAAGCAAAAACACCCCCATTTGAACTCCTAGTCTCAAGGAGATTCCCAGCAAACAGACTCATGCCAGTGTTTCCAGCTACCTCTCTGGGACTCAGGCTGCAACATGCTCCTGTAGGAATAATGACAGGGAAGAGGAAGGAGAGATCTTTCTACACCAAGGTGACATAAGCAATAGTGAAATGCTGCAGGAATTGTTTTCACCTCACTCCTCTGAGGATGAGGTTTTTATGGATTTCACTCATTCCCCTACTTTCTCTCACCAGCAGCATGCCAGTATGCGCCAGCAGGGATAGGGGCACTCCTACAACCACCAGTCTTATTTCTCCTCAACCACGCTTCTCCCTGACTGCAGGTATACTTAAACAAATTAAAGATGTTCTCTTTGGAGAATTGGCTAGTGAACTAAGGATGCCATTCCACACTACTGGCCCAGTTCTTAATGCCCTTAATAATGTACCTGACCATGCCGTCCCCTCAACATCCAGGCACAGACCTCTTATGCAAGCCCTGTCTCATCTAAGGGGTCTCTCTTGCAGGTAAGTCATCCCCCCTAGGGAATGCTGGCCACTTCAGCTTCCCTTAGCCCATTTAATCTGCATGTTGACAATACTATAGAACCTGCAATTTCATCTCATCAGAATATTTCAACTGGAGACATAGATCTCCTGGATCCCTTCCTTAATCCTGAGTTGGAGGAACGGGAATGGAGTGAGGTCTCTTTGATGGAGGAGCAATCCTCCCATCACCATTTCCATGAATCTTAACTTGCTCCCCTTTTGACCAGGGTTTTGGCAATTCTTTGCCTCAGTTCTACTCCCACTGAGCCATCTGCAGTTCAGCCTAAGGGGGCAGTTGTATCACTGAGCCTAAATCTATGGTTAAATCTATTCCTGTACCTGTCCAGTCAAAACTATTACAAAGGCTGGATGGGATATGTCATTGCAGTATAAAAAATCTCTCTCTCTCACTCACAAGTTCTACAATTTCGATCCAGAATTTATAGAGCTACTGAAGATTCCAGCCATTGACCAACCAGTCTCTTGTGACCAGGAATATCCTGCCCAACAATGGAGACACTCAATTCCATGACTCCAATGAGAGATGCTTGGACTTTGCCTTATGAGGGCACATGAAGCGGCAGCCCTGACAATTCACACCTCCTGCTCTGTGCCAGTCTTCACTCATGCAGCTTTGATTTGCTTAGATGACCTGATTGACATCCCTAACCAAGACTGGGATCAGGTTCGCAAGTGCCTCCTTAAGATATCCAGGCAGCAGCATATTTGGCAGATGCCACACTAGATGCAACCCAGTTTGCAACTCAACCTCTTCCAGCTGATGTAGTGGCCAGAATAACTCTCTAGCTGAAACACTGGGAGGCGGACACTACCTCCAGGGTCAATCTTTTCACTGCTGCTTATTCTGGGAAGAAGCTCTTTGGCGAGGATGCTCTAAAAAGCATGTCCTTGGTGAGTCTAAACACAAGAGGAAGGTGTTAGTCTCCTCTCAGAGGGACAACAGATGCTTTTCTCTGCATATCTCTCCTTATCCATTGAGCCAGTTCTTTCAAGGCTCCCGGCCAAACCAGAGATACAAAGATTCCAGACCCATCTGGGGAAACTGGAACAAGCCCAGATTTTTTTCCCCATATACCAACAAGGAGCCAAGTACCTGTCCTCTGGTACAGGAGGACATCTCCAACAAGTACAGTGGTGCCGCCAGGCCGCCTTCAAATAATTCTTTCATGCCTGACATGTCTTGATCACAAATCAATGGGTCCTCAGCTCTATTCCTCAGGGATATAGAATCAAACTCTGGACCCAGCTGCCATCTCAATTCCTCCCTTCACCAGTCTCCAACTCCCCAATGAAGTGGGAGATTGTACAGAGCGCCATTCAACACCTGCTCTCCGTGGTGGCTCTCAAACCGGTTCCTCTAGGAAAATCCTTCTTCGGAGTCTACTCTGTATTCTTTGTGGTGCCAAAGAACGAATGGAATTCCTGGAGGGCCGTCCTGGACCTCCAATTTCTGTACCTTTCAGGCATACACAGAGATTTTCTATTGCCTAAGAGAAGCCTATCTCCACATCCCTATATACCCCAGTCATTTGAAATTTTTTTATTTTGCTTACAGTCAGCAACACTTCCAATTTCAAGGTCTACCTTTTGGCCTAGTCTCAGCACCGAGAGTATTCACAAGGGTAATGGTGCCCTGGTGGCTCATCTTTGTCTCCAGGGCATCCATATCTATCCCTACTTGGATGACCTGCTAAGTCACTTGGCCTCCAAGGTGTGGGCCTTTCAAGATATTGAAGTCACCTTATCCAGTCTCAAGTCTCATGGCTTTCTGGTGAATCTCCAAAAAAGCTGCCTGCAACCTACGCAGCATCTGGAAGTGTTTCTGGACATGGTCAGTGGGACAATATCCCTTTAATCAGACAGGGCCAAGATGATCAAGATGGTAGCCCTCATGTTAATGTACTCCAAAAACAGCAGACCTGATGTTCTCAGCAAGGGTCCTAGGCCTTCTGATATTGGCATCTCAAGTGACTTCATGGGCCAAACACAATTCACGGACACTTCAGTGGTTCCTTCTACCCTTCCGGAGAGCCATCGCTTCCATACAACACATCCAGCTCTGAATCACCTCTCCCTACCATGGTATGGTAGACCCAAGATCAGAATTTTCAAAAGGGCCTTCCCCTCAGGGAATCATGCAGGATTCCAGTAACATCCGACACCAGCCTAGACAGCTGGGGGGGGCATTGTCTGGGTCACCTGGTCCAGGGCCATTGGTCCCCAACGGAACAGGTGGAGAACATCAACTGGTTGAAGCTCAGGTCAGCACACCCAGCCCTGCAGTTCTTTGTTCCTTGTCTCAACCTATCCCATGTCCTAAGAACAGTAAAAGCAATATCAACAGGGAAGGAGGGATGAGGTCGGTGGAACTGCAGGCAGAGGTCTCCCTACTCTTGAATTGGGTGGAGCTTTACCTTTAATCCCTGTGTGCCAAACATATCTGCGGGTGACCAGTGTCCAAGGCAACTGGTTGAGCCACCAATCAATCCAACCAAGCGAGTGGATGCTTCATCCAAATATCTTCAGTCCTGCTTCAGGAGGCCCCTGGTAGACTCTTTGCATCAGAAAACAACCATCAGCTCAAGATTTTTTATGAGATTCCACTTTTCTAGGGCAGAAGGCCTCAATGCTCTGACTGCATCGTGGCCAAGAGACTATGCCTTCCCACTGATACCCATCATACAGTAAGTTCTATGGAAGATTAGGGAGGAAAGGGCCCAGAGAGGATGATTTTGATAGCTCCCTTCTGGCCCCAACACCCCTGGCTCTCAGAAATCCTGGCTGTAGCAACCTTCACTCTGTGGCATCTCCCACATTGCCTGGACATCTCCTAGGACCCTCTTTTTCACCCAGATCCGAACTGGCTTCAGCTGATGGCCTGGGTATTGAACAGAGACACTGAGAAAGTTTGGCCTGAACACTGATGTCATTGAAACCATTTTAGCCTCCAGACTTCCATCGACTGTCTGCATTTATTCTTCAACATGGAAGTCCTTCAATTCATGGTGCTCCTCTAGACCCCTGTCGGCTCAGATTTCCTATATTCTGGCCTTTCTTCAGGAAGGTTCAAAAAAGGGACTTAGACCAAATACCTTGAAAAGACAAGCTGCAGCAATTTCTTCGCTTTTTCCAGATCTCAGAATTGAAAGCTGTTTCGGTGGCCAAACACCTTTGCATTTTTCATAAATATAGGTTATGCTCCAATAGATCCCTCCTTTCTACCTAGAGTGCTTACTAAGTTTCACAGACAACAAGAACTAATCCTCCCAACCTTTTGCCCAGCTCCATCTCATCCCCTAGAACATGCCTGGCACTCTTTAAATGTTAGACGTGCCCTTAAGATCTATATTTCCAGAACCAAGGACACACTTTTTATCTCCATCCAGCCTCATTGGGCCGGAGAGAATCATAGAATAGTAGAGTTGGAAGGGGCCTATAAGGCCATCAAGTCCAACTCCCTGCTCAATGCAGGAATCCAAATCAAAGCATTCCTGACAGATGGCTGTCCAGCTGCCTCTTGGATGCCTCTAGTGTCGGACAGCCCACTACCGCTCTAGGTAATTGGTTCCATTGTTGTATGGCTCTAACAGTTAGGAAATTTTTCCTGATGTTCAGTCAAAATCTGGCTTCCTGCAACTTGAGCCCATTATTCCATGCCCTGCACTCTGGGATGATCAAGAAGTGATCCTGGCCCTCCTCTGTGTGGCAACCTTTCAAGTACTTGAAGAGCGCTATCATATCTCCCCTCAGTCTTCTCCAGGCTAACCATGGCCAGTACTTTCAGTCTCTCCTCATAGGGTTCTGAACCTGTTGCAGTTTGTCTGCATCCTTCTTGAAGCGTGGAGACCAGAACTGGACACACTACTCAAGATGAGGCCTAACCAGTGCTGAATAGAGAGGAACTAATACTTCACACGATTTGGAAGCTATACTTCTGTTAATGCAGCCTAAAATAGCATTTGCCTTTTTTACAGCCACATTGCACTGTTGGCTCATATTCAGCTTGTAATCAATGACAATTCCAAGGTCCTTCTCACATGTCGTATTGCTGAGCCAAGTATCCCCCATCTTATAACTGTGCATTTGGTTTCTTTTTCCTAAGTGTAGAACCTTGCATTTATTCCTGTTGATTTTCATTCTGTTGTTTTCACCCCAATTCTCCAGCCTATCAAGGTCCCTTTGAATTTTGATTCTGTCTTCCACAGTATTAGCTGTGCCTCCCAATTTTGTATCATCTGTAAATTTGATAGCATGCTCTGTACCTCCTCATCCAAGTCATTAATAAAAATGCTGAAGAGCACTGAGCCCAGGACCAAGCCCTGTGGTACCCCACTCGTTACTTCTGCACAGTTTGAAAAGGAACCATTGATAAGCACTCTTTGAGTACGATTCTGGAGCCAGCTGTGGATCCACCTAATAGTTGTTGCATCCAGCCCCCATTTAGCTAGCTTGCTAATCAGAATACTTTGTCAAAAGCTTTGCTGAAGTCGAGATATATTATGTCCACAGCATTCCCACAGTCTACAAGGGAGGTTTACCTGATCAAAAAACGAGATAAGATTAGTTTGGCAGGATTTGTTCTTCATAAATCCATGTTGGCTCCTAGTAATCACTGCATTGTTTTCAAGGTGCTTAGAGATTTATAATCTGCTCCAGAGTTTTTCCAGAAATTGATGTTAGGTTGACTGGTCTGTAGTTCCCTGGTTCCTCCTTTTTGCCCTTTTTGAAGATAGGTACAACATTAGCTCTCCTCCAGTCATCCGGCACTTCACCAGTCCTCCACGATTTCTCTGAGAGAATAGACAGCGGTTCTGAGGGTTCTTCAGCCAATTCCTTCAATGCTCTAGAATGCAGTTTATTGAGCTTTGCCAATTTGAACTCGTTCAAAGTGATTAGGTATTCCTTGACTGTTTGTCTATCAATCTCAAGCTCCAATCCTGCCCCTTCCACTTCATGTTTCCCAGGAGGGTCATAGACCCTTTTTTGGGAGAAGACTGAGCCAAAGTAGGAATTGAGCACTTCTGCCTTTTTTTGTCATCTGTTTGTTTTTTATTTATTTATTTATTTATTCATCTATCTATCTATTTATTGCACTTGTATACCACCCCATAGCCGAAGCTCGCTGGGCGGTTTACAGAAATCAAAAACATTAAAACAAATATACAATTTAAAACACATATTTTAAACAATTTAAAAACACAATTTTAAAATTTAAAACAATATAAAAACAATTTAAAACACATGTTAAAATGCCTGTCCTCATTGAGTAGCTGTGCCACCATTTCTTTTCTCTATCTTTTACTATGGACATACCTGAAGAAAGCGTTTTTGTTGGTTTTAGCATCTCTCGCTAACCTCATTCTCAGCTTTAGCCTTCCTGACGCCATCCCTGCAATTCCGTGATACCTGCCTGTACTCTTCCTTTGTGGCCTGGCCTTCTTTCCACTTCCTGTATGTGTCCTTTTTTATTTTCAGGTCATCTCTAAGCTTTTTGTGAAGCCACATTGGCTTCCTCTGCTGTTTTCTCCCTTTTTTCCTTGTTGGAATTGCTTGCCATTGCACTTTTAGAATTTCCTTTTTTAGAAACTCCCACCCATCTTGGACCCCTTTTCTCATTAGGGTTGCTTGCTTGAGAGTAACTTCTTCCACAAGTTCCAATCTCAAGATGGGTTACAGCATGCATAGCTCTGGCCTATGAGGCTCAGAGACTACCTGCTCCTGACCAGATCACAGCCCATTCTGTGAGAGCTGTGGCCACCTCGACAGCACTCTCAACTAATGCTTCCATAGACAAAATTTGCAGGGCGACAACTTCAGCATCCCCAAGTTCCTTTACTAGCCACTATAAAATTGACACGCATGTCTTGTGCAAGGCAGTCTTTGGCAGAAGGGTCCTCCAGCAGGTGTTTCCTAACTAAGGGCAACCTTCTTGTATCCCACCCTTCATGGAAGCTTTAGGGCGTTCCAGCAACACGAGAATGAACCATTGGTTCCCTACCTGAATGGTAGTTCTGTGTTGCTGGAAAGAAACTCCTCAGGCCTCACCCTGTTATTGGCTGCCCTCTTTCTAGTATTGGCTGTTCTTCACTTATACCCCAAGGGCTTTCCCCCACAACTACAGATCTGTAGGGAAATAGCCTTTTTTCCCATCACTGTTATTTGACTTGTTCAAGTTAGGCAAGGATGCAAACTGAATGAGTGCATTATGGGAGCTGCCTACTTCCTTCAAGTTGTCTTTGTGACCACAAGGTGATGCCGAAATCCAATCTGATAAGTTTCTTTCCAGCAACACAGAACTACCACTCAGGTAGAGAACCAACAGTTCTATTTTGAGCTGAAGGAGTACAACATCTGAAGGGATGTTGTAGCAGGGAGCTGAATGGCACTAAGGGGAAGTCTTTTCAGCAAGGAGAGTTAAAATTGTGTCCAGATTCTTCAGTCATTTAGGTTGGGCCATGGGAAGTGAGAAGATACACAGTATTCCCAGGAAATTTACATGGTGCAACCTCCCTAATCTGGTGTCCTCCAGGTGTTTTGGACTACAACTATTTTCACCTTCAGCCAGCATGACCATGCTGGCTGTAAGGTTCATGGGAGCTGTAGTCCAAAATATCTAGAGGACACCAAGTTAAAGAAGGGAAGGCTGTGACATAGTACTTTACAAAGTAATATAACTAAAAAGATAGTTCTCTGCCCTGAGGAGCCTACAGCAGGGACTTTCACCAGTAGGGGAAACAATAGACGGAGATATGTAAGCTTCATGTATTTTCAAAAAGGAACATAAGACAGGATTATGTGACAAATTATCCCCACTAGTTCAGTAGCAGATCCTGTCTGTAGTAAGAATTCTGTTGATATAATATATTTGAAAAATAATTTGAAATGAAGTCCAGGTTGAAACTAAAAGATCTTTTGCAATTATTTTTTAAAAATTGCATGTTAGAAAACCTTATGAATCAATGTAGAAGATGGAAAAATCAGATAACCGTAACATTCTGACAGGTGCTTTTGACATATTTGGATGTGTGAAAGTTAACCTTTGAAGGAAAGATGAAGTATAATTGTTGTCTTGGTATATTTTAAAACTTACTGTTGAACTTCTATTCTACTTAGCAATATGTTATCTCAACATACATACTTTAATTTCTGCATCCAACAAAAACTATAAGTGAAGCAGAAAAATTAATTTGTAATTGAAATTACTAATTCTTTGAGTGCTCAGCTTTTATTCCCCCTTCTTTGCTTGTTGTGGTTTGTTTTAAAATAAATGCAGTGACCTTTCCCTACTCCTCCCTCAAGCTTTAAAGGAGCACTCTGGAAGTAGCAGAATTCTAGAATGGGGGGTTCTAAAAGCTTTCGCTTCACTGCTCTACTAAGCAAAATGTGTGGTATAAATAAGCATATTGTTTTCCAGCTCATGAAGAAAGGTTATTATTTTATCTGCCCCTTAGTAATAGTGTCTTAGCATTACTTTTATTGTAATTTTATTGCCAAATCAGGTGTGAGATTAGATGTTGGATGTTACATGTAATCTGCTCAGAAATCAAATTATTTGACCTCGAAGCCCACCACTACACCCTCCTGCTGGTTTGCTGTTACATATGCAGCATTTTCCTGTCATGAATACAAATGGAGGACAAATTAGAATCTACAGACAGCTGACCTGAGCTACAGATTAAACACTAGGGGGCTTGTGTTACTTTAAATGCTTTAATTATCACAGTCCCTATAAATAGTTGAAGGACTCTCTGAGAAAAAATATTTTTGTAGCAGAGAAGGGAACGTATGAGAAAAAAACCCTCCTAATGTAAATTTGACAGAGCCAAATTGCACTTTGGAGCTATGCTAATTTGCTGCATGAAATTAGGTCTATTAATAAAAATACACCACTTTTACAAGAATGTTTTCAATGGCAGAGGGAATTTTAATTTGGGACTAACTGAAAATAGCATTCACGTTTTATTTATGATGGTGACAGAATTTATGACAACTTTATTGGCAGACTTGATTTTCTTTTTAAACTCTAGGCCTGGCTAGTCAAACTCAAAAGTAAATTAAATATGTAGTCACAATAGCACTGTGATAAGGTGCAATGTAAATACTGCTGAAGAAGAAAACGGTACCTTACATATTAAAATCAAGCATGTTGGATTACTGCCCTGAGATACTTAAATGGTTGGCTTTAGTATATCATGCATAATACAATTAAAAGATTTCTTGATTTGTTAAAATGGAGCTGCTCATGAAAACATACAATTTGAAAAATGTGAAGTGGAAGATGATTAAACTATCTGACAGTGATAGCACTATTTTTGTACCTGGAATGAATCAGTGTGTAAAAGATTTAGAGGGTATTGTAGGGAAAAGACATTTGTGAAGGTAATCTTAAATATCAAAGGGATAGCGCTAAATTAAGGACTCCTTTCTTTACATTCAAGAAACAATATTAACTAATACTTACATGAATATGTTATCCTGATGCCTTCATTCCTGAATTTGCATTTTTGTTTCTCATGTGTGTTGGCCCAGTATTGAATTGATTAGTTATGCCTAGCTAGTAAGCAGTGAAACATTTTATATACACTTGGGAAATAAATTTGGCAGAAAATCAGCATGAGTAGATTTAATTATTGCTCTGAGACCTTTTCCTTTTCTAGCTTAGTGATCCTGAAACTCCACGTGTTTCTCTGAAATCTGTGTGGACGCTAAGCTTCGCTTCCCAATTTGTTCCTTCACACAATGATAAGCCAAGCAATTACTACTTTATTGATTTTTCATCACAGCAAATTTAAAGTTGATTTTTCCCTGAAAAGGCAGGGGTGATTAAGTGTTTCTCCTCAGTTTAGTATAAGAGAGCTGTATGGCAGAATCTAATATCCTGAGGTCAACCTCTGCAGGGAGATAATATGCTGTGTTGGCCACGTGTTAAGGAGAGAAATCAGGGCTACAAATGTGATAGGATATATGTGGAGACAGTTTAATTTGCTCCATTTATATGAACAGTTCACGTGGTACATGCTTGGAAAACATCATATTGAATAGGCTTGGAAATAAAGCCCACGTGAGCAGAAAGAAAGGACGAGGACAAACCAGGGGAACCTTGAATAAATTGTCCTTTAGGGAAGAGAACTGTGGTTTTAAAACAGGAGCAAGTAACGTTTGAAATTGTTTTGACTTGTATGGTTAGAATTAATTTTTAATACAATATTGAAGTGCTGCATCAAAGGGAAATCTTTTAAAAGTAAGGAATTAATGTATCTGCTATCTGGAGTGTGTGGGCATTCCAGATGTAATCAGTGTGATTCCTGCAGTTAATGCTTTTCGTAAGTTGTTAAAATAATCTTTCACTTGGTTATTCTCACAAAAACCCAATCATGTAAGGTAATTTTTAATTTCATTTTACAGATTAGGAACCTCACACTGAGGTGGTAAAACTGTATCTGCACTGTATCACTTCAGACTGCAGGTGTGGGCTTCCATAAATGTATGCTCCTTCCAGCATATAAAAAACCAGCAGGGTGCCTAGAACTACTAGGGTCCTAACACAGCCTTCTTTCTGATATGTATTTAAGTGTGTAAAGAATTTTACTTTATTTTATTTGTATGGAAGAGCATTCAGTCATACAATTTCCCCATCCTGCAGTCTTAAGTGGCATGGCACCGGTTTTCCATCTCAGTGAGAACTAGGTGTGAGATTTTTAAAATGCTGATGGGTGAAGTGCCAGGTGACTGGAGGAGGGCTAATGCTGTCTCTATCTTCAAAAAAAGAGGAACCTATGAACTACAGATCAGTCAGCCAGACATCAATCCCTGGGCAAATTCTGGAGCAGATTATAAAGTGGTCAGTCTGTAAGCACCTTGAGAACAATGCAGTGAATACTAGAAGCCAACATGGATTTGTCAAGAACAAATTCTGCCAGATTAATCTTATCTCCTTTTTTGATCAAGTAACCTCCCTGGTAGACTGTGGGTTTGCTGTGGACATAATATATCTCAACCTCACCAAAGCTTTTGACAAGTGTCCCATGATAATCTGATGATCAAGCTAGCTAAATGTGGGCTCCCGTCAACACAACTATTAGGTGGATCCATAGTTGGCTACAGAATCATAGTCAAAGAGTGCTTATTAATTATTCCTTCTCAAAGTGGAGGAGGTAACCAGTGGCTTACCACAGGTCTCAGTCCTGGACTCAGTGCTGTTCAACATTTTCATGATTGATTGATTGATTGATTGATTTTATTATTTGATTTATATCCCACCCTTCCTCCGAGCAGGAGCCCACTTGGATGAGGAGGTGCAGAGATTGCTTATCACATTTGCGGATGATACAAAATTGGGAGGGATAGTTAATACCCTGGAAGACAGAAACAAAATTCAAAGTGATCTTGGTAGGCTGGAGCATTGGACTGAAAACAACAGAATGAAATTTAACAGGGATAAGTGCTATACCTAGGAAAAAGAAAACAAATGGTTCTTCTGACCAGATGGTGGATGTCCAACCTGTCCTGGATGAGGTTGCACTCCCCCTGAAGGAGCAGGTTCGTAGCTTGGGGGTTCTCCTAGAACCATCTCTGTCACTTGAGGCTCAGGTAGCCTCGGTTGCATGGAGTGCCTTCTACCAACTTTGGTTGGTGGCCCAGCTACGCCCCTATCTGGACAGGGATAACCTGGCTTCAGTTTTCCATGCTTTGGTAACCTCCAGGTTAGATTACTGCAATGCGCTCTACGTGGGGCTGCCTTTGAAGATGGTTTGGAAACTGCAGCTTGTGCGAAATGCAGCAGCCAGATTGGTAACAGGAACCAGACGGTTTGACCATATAAAACCGATTCTGGCCTGCTTGCATTGGCTGCCTGTATGTTTCCGAGCTCGATTCAAGGTGCTGGTTTTAACCTATAAAGCCTTACATGGCTTCGGACCACAATACCTGATGGAACGCTTCTCCCGACACAAACCCACCTGTACACTACCCTCAAGATCCAAGACCCTCCTTCGGGTGCCTACTGTGAGGGAAGCTGGGAGTCTGGCAACAAGGGAGAGGGCCTTCTCAGTGGTGACCCCCAAATTATGGAACAATCTCCCTGATGAGGTGTGCCTGGCACCAACACTGTTATCTTTTCAGCGCCAGGTCAAGACTTTCCTCTTCTACCAAGCATTTTAGCATGTGTTTTTAAATTTTTTTTTTTAAATGGGTTTTCAAAATTTGTATATTTGTTTTTAATGTTTTTAATTGTTGTAAACTGCCCAGAGAGCTTCGGCTATGGGGCGGTATATAAATGCAATCATCATCATCATCATCATCTTACAAGCGAGATGGATCTTGGAATTGTTGATCACAAGCTGAATATGAGCCAACAGTGTGATGTGACTGTAAAAATGGCAAATGCTCTTTTGGCCTACATCTTAACAGAAGTATAGTTTCCAAATCGCGTGAAGTGCTTTGTTGTTGTTATGTGCCTTCAAGTCGATTACAACTTATGGCAACTCTATGAGTCAGCAACCTCCAATAACATCTGTTATAAACCACCCTGTTCAGATCTTGTAAGAGGCTTCCTTTACGGAATCAATCCATCTCTTGTTTGGTCTTTTTTTCTACTTGCTTCTTTTTTTCCCAGTATTATTGTCTTGTCTAGTGAATCATGTCTTCTCATTAGTGTCCAAAGTATGATAACCTCAGTTTCATCATTTTAGCTTCTAGTGACAGTTCTGGTTTAATTTGTTCTAACACCCAAGTATTTGTCTTTTTCGCAGTCCATGGTATGCGCAAAGCTGTCCTCCAGCACCACATTTCAAATGAGTTGATTTTTCTCTTATCCACCTTTTTCACTGCCCGACTTTCACATCCATACATAGAGATCGGGAATACCATGGTCTGAATGATCCTGATTTTGGTGTTCAGTGATACATCTTTGCATTTGAGGACCTTTTCTAGTTCTCTCACAGCTGCCCTCCCCAGTCCTAGCCTTCTTCTGATTTCTTGACTATTGTCTCCATTTTGGTTAATGACTGTGCCGAGGTATTGATAATCCTTGACAAGTTCAATGTCCTCATTGTCAACTTTAAAGTTATATAAATCTTCTGTTGTCATTACTTTAGTCTTCTTGATGTTAAGCTGTAGTCCGGCCTTTGTGCTTTCCTCAGCATTTGTTTCAAATCATTACTGGTTTCTGCTAGTAGTATGGTATCGTCTTTATATCTTAAATTATTGATGTTTCTCCCTCCAATTTTCACACCTCCTTCGTCTTGATCCAATTCCACTTTCCATATATGTTCTGCGTACAGATTAAATAAATAGGGTGATAAAATACACCCGTCTCACACCCTTTCCGATGGGGACCTATCGGTTTCTCCACATTCTGTCCTTACAGTAGCCGCTTGTCCACAGTATAGGTTGTGCATCAGGACAATCAGATGCTGTGGCACCCCCATTTCTTTTAAAGCATTCCATAGTTTTTCATGATCTACACCGTCAAAGGCTTTGCTGTAGTCTACAAAGCACAGGGTGATTTTCTTCTGAAATTCCTTGCTCCGTTCCATTATCCAACATATGTTTGCGATATGATCTCTGGTGCCTCTTCCCTTTCTAAATCCAGCTTGGACATCTGGCATTTCTCACTCCATATATGGTAAGAGCTTTTGTTGTAGAATCTTGAGCGTTACTTTACTTGCATGGGATATTAAAGCAATAGTTCGATAATTACTGCATTCTCTGGAATCCCCTTTCTTTGGAAGTGGGATATATATTGAACGCTTCCAGTCTGTGGGCCATTGATTAGTTTTCCATATTTCTTGACAGATTTTTATCAAAATGTGGACAGATTCAGTCTCAGTAGCTTGTAGCAACTCTATTGGTATGCCATCTATTCCTGGTGATTTGTTTCTTCCAAGAATTTTAAGAGCCGCTTTCAGCTCACATTCTAAAATTTCTGGTTCTTCATTATATGGTTCCTCCGTGAATGAATCTGTCATCCTGGCATCTCTTTTATAGAGTTCTTCAGTGTATTGCTTCCATCTTCCTTTTATTTCATCTCGGTCAGTCAGTGTGTTCCCCTGTTGATTATTCAACATCCCTACTCTTGGTTTAAATTTCCCTTTAATTTCTCTAAAGTTTTGGAATAGGGCTCTTGTTCTTCCCATTTTGTTGTCCTTATCTATTTCTATACAATAACGTTGTATAGTTGCATTTAGGGTTCTGACTGTGTTTCTGTCTCCTTTTGTTTTTGATTTCCTTCTCTCTTTAACCATTTTAAGGGTTTCTTCAGTCATCCATTGAGGTCTTTCTCTCTTTTTAACAAGAAGTATTATGTTTTTGCATTCTTCCCTGATAATGTCTCTGACTTCAGTCCATACTTCTTCTGGTTCTCTGTCAACTAAGTTTAAAGCCTCAAAGCTGTTCCTTATTTGATCTTTATATTCTTCTGGGATGTTATTTAAATTGTATTTTGGCATAAGTGGCACTTACCCTTTGGAATTCCCTCCCCTTGAATATTACAGAGGCACCATCTCTGTTTTCTTTTCGGTGCCTACTGAAGGCTTTCCTCTTTCAACAAGCCTTTTAAGTAAAGACCTTATCCCAGTCTGCATCTGTGTTGGAATTGCTTTTTAATATGTTTTTAAAACTTTTGTTAAAATACAATATATTTTTAAACCTTTTTTTAAAATCCTTTTAAACCTTTTTTAAAAATATTTGTAAACGTGTTTTGTTTTAATATATTTTTAATGGTTGTTGTGTTTTAATATATTTTAAAGTCTGTTTTTATGATGTTTTAAAGTGTTTTTAGTGCTTTTGTTTGCCGCCCTGGGCTCCTACTCGGAGAAGGGGTGGGATAGAAATAAATAAATAAAGTGTGCGATAACATTGCCATGGCCAGACCATTTCCTGGTAAAGTTTGTTTATATGTTTGTTTTTATATATATTTCTATACTGCTATTTTATTTAAAAAACATCAAGCGATTTAAACAAATAAAACGGATGGATGGATGGATGGATGGATGGATGGATGGATGGATGGATGGATGGATGGATGGATGGATGGATGGATGGGCGGGCCACATACCTGGCTCAATAGTAGATGGGCAACTAGTGCAGATGTTTTAAGAGTGATGTCACATGTTGTTTGCCACGTGCCCCCATCAGCAGTCTGGCTGCTGCCTTTTGTATCAGCTAAAGCTTTTGGATCAGGCCCAAGGGCAGCCCCACATAGAGCGCATTGCAGTCATCCAGCCTTGAGATTACCAACATATGGACTATAGTGGCTAGGCTATTCCTGTCCAGCAACAGCTGTTGCTGATGAACCAGACAAACCTGGTAAAAAGCACTCCTAGCCACAGAAGATACTTGGACCTCTAGTGACAAAGATGAATCAAGGAGTATGCCTAAGCTAAGGACCTGGTCCTTTAGAGGGAATGTGACCCCATCCAGAACAGGTACCTTGCCTGTCTCTCAGAAATGGAAACCACCTACCCAAATGGCTTTCATCTTCCCAGAATTCAAGCACAGTTTATTGATCCTCATCAGGTCCACTATAGCATTCAGACACCAAACCAGGCCATTCACAGCCTCTCCTGATTCAGATGTTATTGATAAGTACAGTTATGTGTCATCAGCATACTGTATCAAAGGCTACTGAGAGATTGAGCAGAAGTAACAGGGTCAAACTCCCCCTGTTTCTCTTATGTTAATGGTCATCCATCAGGGAGACCCAGGCTGATTCTGATAGCACTCTTCAAGTACTTGAAAGGTTGCCACACAGAGGAGGGCCAAGATCTCTTCTCAGTCATCCCAGAGTGCAGGACACAGAACAATGGGCTCAGGTTACAGGAAACCAGCTTTTGAACATCAGGAAAAACTTCCTAATGGTTCAAGCAGTACAACAGTGGAACCAATTACCTAGGGAGGTGGTGAGCTCTCCAACACTAGAGGCATTTGAGAGGCAGCTGGACAGCCATCTGCCCGTATGCTTTAATTTGGATTTCTCCATTAAGGAGGGGTTGGACTCGACAGCCTTATAGGCCTCTTCCAACTCTATTATTCTATTATTCTGTTTGAACCAGGTCTGAATCCAGATTGTAATGGATCTAGACAATCATCCAGGAATATCTGCATTTGCTTGTGATGAAATCACATATTTGTGTTTAAGAGGAAAAATTCTGCTGTTAAGTTACATTCAGGTATGATAGAGTTAATAGAATGTTTAGCATGATTGGCTGGAATGTTTGCGAGGGAGGAGTGAAAGGTTTTTTAAAAAGGGAGGAATGACAGTATTGGTTTGATTTTGGGGCTTGTTCTGTCAACATTAGGATGTGGGGTTTGGGGTCTTATTGTGGGTTGGTTTAGTGTGGATAGGTAGGCAAGGTAGGTTTAGGACTATATTATTTATTTACTTACTGCCTTTTCTCCCAGTAGGTTACATTATAACATTTATATTGTGATCATAATAAATCTTTGTTTGTTGGATTCTATAAAATTCCACATGCATGGTTGGTCTTTATAACACTACCTAAATAAAAAGTTAAAAGTTAAACCTAATATCCACAGTTACCCTCACACATAGAAACTATATATAACTCAGTAGGCACACTGGGGGAAAGCGGGGTTGCTGAGGGTTATGGTGCAGTAAGTAACTGGCCAAAACGGAGGTGGGCGTCCTTGGGGTCACTTGTTTCAAGCATGAGTAGGGTTGCCAGGTGTCCAGTTTTTGGCTAGAGACTCCAGATTTTGGAGGTCCTCTCTGGGTCTCTGGGTGAGTCACCTTAATCTCTGGACTCTCAGCTTTCATTTTAAAGGAAAAATTAAGTTCCTTGGTGGTCTGGTTCACAAGATATACACCAAAACGTCAGCTCCCCCAAATTCCGAGAAAAGGTCTCTTAGCTAGCTGCTCTAACTCCGCCCTTTCAGGTTTGTAGCCAGTAAGTGAAGTCAGTGTTGTGATTTGTTGACCTCCAGGCAGTGCCTAGACCCCATTGCAATGCCAGAAAATGGTTGGTTTTTTCCTGCTTTTCTGAAAATCTCATCAATTGAGTAAGTATATAGTTTTCAGTTTTTTTCTCTTGTGTGCAGAAGTCAAACAAGTTTAAATTTTCCTGGGCTGTTGAAGAGGGGCAGTGTTTTGAAAACCTTCCCAATATGAAGCTTTAATGGTCAGATCACTACCTGGTAAACATAGACTTCTCGATGCCTCACACCCTCCGCAGGGGTAAAGGACCTATTAGAATGGTTCGCCCCAGACGCCTGATGGATCCAGAAGGATTCCTGACCGCTTGGGGAACTGGAACCTGCTGAAGGCCGCTCGGTTGACACCCTGGTGTTGGAGTAGAATGAAGGGATCACCAGGGCCCTGGACCGGGTGGCACCGAAACGTCCTCTCCCCCTGAACAGAACTCAGTTAGCACCGTGGTATACACCACGGTTGCATAATCTGAGACAGGAGGTGAGACGACTAGAGCGCCAGTGGCGGAAATCCCGTTCTGAAGATGTCCGGACACAGGTAGAGCAGCAGTAACTGCCTACCAAGTGGCAATAAAGGCAGAGAAGAAGAAGTTCTTTGCTGCCTCTATTGCGTCAGCAGAGTGCTGTCCCAGGAGGTTGTTCCAAGTGGTCCGAAGCCTGGTCGGTCCAGTTGCCCAGGAACCCTTGGAACAGTCTAAGGCCTCCTGTGACAAGTTAGCAAAGCACTTTGCTGACAAAATCGAACATTTGCGGAGCTCGATTCCGTACGCTGTGGATGCAGTGAATGAAACAGAGTTGGCCGGTTGCAAGCCAGTCAAATGGGATCGGTTTCGGCCTCTCCCTTCTGAGGATGTGGACAAGGTGCTCTCGACTGTGAAGCCTACCACCTGTCTAAATGATCCTTGCCCATCATGGCTCCTTGTGAGCTGCAAAGAGAAACTGGGCGAGGGGATCAAGGCGGTGGTCAATGCATCCTTGAAGGAGGGTGTAATGCCATTAGCCCTCAAGGAGGCAATTGTAAAGCCCATCTTAAAGAAGTCCTCCTTAGATCCCCAGGTTTTGAATAACTTTCGCCCAATTTCGAATTTACCATTTTTGGGCAAGGTCATTGAGCGAGTGGTGGCTAATCAGTTGTCGACACACTTGGATGAAACGGATTATTTGGATCCATACCAATCAGGTTTCAGGACTGGACATGGAACTGAAACAGCCTTGGTCGCTCTGGTTGATGATATGAGGAGGGCATTAGATAGGGGAGAATTCACCTTTCTTGTCCTCCTCGATCTCTCAGCGGCTTTTGATACTGTTGACCACAGTATCCTTCTACAGCGCCTGGAGGGATTGGGAATAGGAGGCACTGTATTACGGTGGTTCCATTCCTTTCTCTCCGATAGGCATCAACAGGTAGCATTGGGGGAGGAGGTTTCAGACCCTTGGCCTCTCAATTGTGGTGTGCCACAGGGCTCTATCCTCTCTCCCATGCTATTTAATATCTATATGAAGCCGCTGGGGACAATCATTAGGAGATTTGGGCTGCAGTGTCACCAATATGCGGATGACACTCAGCTCTATCTCTCGTTTAGATCTTCACCAGAGTTGGCTGTGGAGACCATGTCCAAGTGCCTGGAATCCGTGAGTGGATGGATGGGAAGGAACAGGTTGAAGCTGAATCCCAATAAGACTGAGGTGCTACTTGTGGGAGACAAGGGAAGGTTGGGTGATGTTGACCTGATGTTCAGTGGGGTGAGATTACCCCTAAAGGACCAGGTCCGCAGCCTTGGGGTTGTTCTTGATTCCAAGCTGTCCCTGGAGGCTCAGATCTCGGCAGTGAGCCGGGCAGCTTGGTATCAATTACACCTCATTCTTAGGCTGCAACCCTACCTGCCTGTTCATCAGCTCCCACTAGTAGTACATGCCCTGGTCACCTCTCGTTTAGACTACTGTAATGTGCTCTACGTGGGGTTACCCTTGAAAACGGTCCGGAAATTGCAGCTTATACAGAATGCTGCGGCTCGACTACTCACAAATTGTCGCCGCCGGGAACACATCACCCCAGTGTTGTTCGATCTGCACTCGCTTCCAGTTATTTTCTGGGCTCAATTCAAGGTGTTGGTATTAACCTTTAGATCCCTATACGGTTTCGGCCCAGTTTACCTGATGGAGCGCCTCCAGCGCCACCAATTATGCCGCCCGACAAGATCAGCCACTCAGGACCTTCTCTCAGTCCCACCAACTAAAGCAGCTAGGTTGGTGGGGACTAGGGAGAGGGCATTTTCAGTGGCGGCCCCCACTCTCTGGAACTCCCTCCCATACGATCTTCGGCATGCCCCTTCCCTGAACGTATTCCGCAAAGCCTTGAAGACCTGGCTCTTCAGACAGGCCTTTGGGACTTCCGGGGAGGGTTAATTTTTAGTACAAATTGCCTATTACTCTGAACTGTTACTATTTTACTGTCATGTTGTATTTTATTTGTATTTTATTGTGATGCATTTTGCAACTGAATTGTACGTCGCCTAGAGTGGCCATTGCCAGATAGGCGACACACAAATTAAATTATTATTATTATTATTACTTGCTTTTCTGGGAGTAAAGCTGCAATGCTAATCCAACATACCCAGAGTAAACCCCATTGAATTCAATAGGAGTTACTTTTAAGTAGACATGGTTAGGATTGTGCTGTAAACTAATGGGACTTTTGACTGAACATAGCAAAGTCTTGTGTTTGTGTTGTAAATCTTTCCTTCTCTCTCCAGTCCTATTTTTAAAAGCAGTTAGGCAGGGCTTACTTAGTTTTTATTAAGGAGGAAACAAATACTGATTTTTTTAAAACATTCTGCAATGACCAACTACTTTAAAAATTAACTGTTACATGGGGTGTATGTATTTTTACATCTGCAGTGTGTGTGTGTATATGGAGTCTTTCCAACAATCCTGTAAGGTAGGGTTGGTAATTGGAAACCAAGGCAGCTCACAATAAGAAATAAATCCCTTTAAAATCCAATAATCATAAAAATAAGTATAAACAGTTGCAAAACAGCTTAAAGTGGCATGATTCTGAATTTTGGGTTGGGTGAATGAAGTTCCTTATTACTTGAGGTTGCAGTTCTGTGCACCCTTCCCTGCTTGAGTAAGCCCCATTGAATGCATTGGGACTTGCTTCCGAATAAACAAACAGGATTGCACTATAAATATCTTTACAGGTTGTGTAAATAATAAACATATCTGACAGTCATGCCTATATAAATATTTCTTCATACTGTGTCCCAGTAAGTATTTGATTTTACACTATGGTTGTAGATTATTACTACCTCTACATTTTAAGTGTGCCCTTCTTTCTTGGGGTGGTCATGGTTCCCCTCCGTTGTTTTCATTCTGAGGGGCAGATAGGCTGAGAGATGGTGAGTAGCCCATGGTCACACAGTACACTTTATAACTCATTTCCATTTTGAAAAATTAATTAAAACGATTTACATTCAGGCAAAGGTTATTAAGTAGATCCACACAATACATTTAAAGCACATCCAAGTCTTATGACTTTCCCTAAAGAATCCTGGGAAGTGTAGTTTCCCCCTCACAGTTACAGTTCTCATGACCCTGAACAAACTACAGGTCCCATGATTCTGTGCAGTGATTCATGTGCTTCAAATATGTGTTGAAAGTGCTTTAAATGAATGGTGTGGATCTGCCCTAGTTATGATGTGCATTCATTAGTGAATTGAAAAGGACCATTTTAAAAGATACTTTTTTAAACAGGGGGAGAGTTGTAGCTTAGTGGCATATGTTTTGCATGCAAAGGTCCAAAATTCAATTTCTAGAAGAGACTATTGCCTGGAATCCTGGAGAGCCATTTCATTTACCTTTAATCTCACTCCCTTACATCCATAAAAGCAACAACAGTGGTTCCATCCGCTCAGCTCAACCCCCTTAAACCCACTGATAACGCACCTTGCTGGTTTCATGGCAGTTTGTTTCTTTCCTAATAGTGGTAAAAGAGAATTCATGTATTGGGAAGTGTGGCTGTAATTGTTGTTCCCAAGCAGCTGCCTGTGAAGGTAGACCAAACCATGTGTGTTTTCTCTGTCAATTATTACTTACTTGAATTGGGTTGGCTGTCACAGTGAATTTATAGCAGGCCACAAGATAGACAGAAAAGGGTAGAGAATCTTCTTACTCTTACTCATTTCTCAAACCTCTTTCTTAAATGAATGGTCAAATCTGTACAGAAGTTTGGAGCAGCCATATTAAAAGATAGGGGCAGGGCATTCCAAGCAGGGGGTTGCCAACCCTGCTTGGATATGGATATATTTGCAGAGGATCCCTGTTCAAGCTTTACCAACAACACAATCCAAACCATATCTACTCAGAAGTAAGTCCTATTGAGTGCTATGGGGCTTAGTCCCTTAGTAAGTGTGTTTACAATTGCAGCCTTCAGGGGCATCCATCTTTACTCCCGAGTGCTCCCATCTAACTTCTCCACAACACTAGGCTCCTTTCTTCCTACAGTGGCCTTCTAGTGACTGGCCTGGTGACTGAGGGCACTGAAACCCTTGCTAGAAGCAAGTAGGCTAGATTAAATGTTCCCTACCCAGGCTCCTTCTTTTAGCTAAGATTTTTAATTTCCAATCAGAGAAATGTTTTTGTTTGAATTGTATGCTCCAAGCAACTGTGGTTTATGCTTAATATATCATGTTTAATGACACCACTCGGGCCCACCCTGTGACATCACTCGGGCCTGCCCCATGACATCACTAGGGTCCACCCCTGAAATCTCAGGGTTTGAGATGCTTCTGACCTGGGAACCCTAGGCGTGAGGGATAGGAGAGTTGGAGGCCCAGGACCCAGGATGCCACATTGCTCCACAACCACCGTCTCCACCACCTTTGCCAAGAAAGGTGTGTTGGCAACTGGTCTATAGTTGTTACACTCCATTGCATCCAAAGTGGGCTTTTTAAGTTCAGTCTCAGGGTGATAGTTCCCTTGTAGCGATTGAGGACCAATTAGGATGGTCCACTTCACAATCACTCTTGAGTGTCTTCTCCCGTGCTGTGGAGCCCATGTTGCTTCTTTGTACTTTGGAGAGCTCCAGGCAATGAAGCAGGCCAGATGACTGGAGCACAAATGGCATAAAACTTGTTGTGAAGATGACTAAACATGCCCTAGAGAATATAACTCTGCTTATTGTGTGGTAGTGGAGGGAGCAAAGAGGGCCAGTTTTACTGCCTCCTTTGCATCTGTCCAGCAGAGCTTTTGTAAGTGATGTTGTCTGTTAACATCTACCCCAGTGAATGGTGAGTTGGAACCCTCAGAAGCCTACTGTGACAAGTTTACTAGGCACTTTGAGGATCAAGTTGTTCACTTCCATGATGACTTGAATTCTGTTGTAGCAGGTCCAGGTACATTTTATTGGATCATTTCCAGTTTTTGTGGCCTGAGGATGTGGGCAAGGTGTTTGCAGCTGTTCAGCCAACCACATGCCCTCTCAATTCTTGCCCATCATGGCTGATTTGAGTTAGCCAAAGGGGGTTCACCAGGTGGATCTAGGGTGTGATGAATTTGTCGTTATGTTCAGTGTCTAGCACCCTTACTTCCACTCTAGAAAGAGCCCATCCTGGATCCAGAGGTTTTGAGCAACTACTGTCCGGTTGCTAATACCTCCTTTTGAAGCAATGTGTTAAAGAGATTGCTGTTTAGCTGCAGGTACTCTTATTTATTATTTATTTATTTATTATTTAATTTGTATCCTGCCCTTCCTCCCAGCAGGAGCCCAGGGCGGCAAACAAAGCGCTAAAAACACTTTAAAACATCATAAAAACAGATCTTAAAATACATTACAACAAAACAGTGCTAAAAAACATTAAAAAAACAATTTTAAAAAAGGGTTAAAAGCATTATTAAAAAACATATTAAGCAATTGTAACAGACGCAGACTGGGATAGGTCTCATCCTTAAAAGGCTTGTTGAAAGAGGAAGGATACTGATTATTTAGACCCATTTCAAGCTGGGCTGAAACCTGGGTTTTGGACAGTATTAGCCTTTGTTGCCCTGATGAGGGAGGGAGAATGGGATGCGGGAGTGCAATGCTGTTACCCTTGCTTGATGAGTGGATTTTTATACTATCGACCATGGTTTCTCCCTGGACTGTCTCGGTAGTTCAGATTGGGAGACATTGTGTTACAATGGTTTCTCTCCTACCTACAGGGCTGGTCTCAGAGAGTAGGATTGGGTGGCTGTTTTTCGGTCTCCTAGCAATTATTCTGTGAAATGCTGCAGGGAACCATCTTCTTGCCACTGCTATTTAGCATGTAAATGAAGCTGTAGGGAGTAGTCAGTACATAGATACATAGGAAGCTGCCTTATACTTAGTCAGTCCATTGGTCCATCTAGCTCAGTATTTCTACACTGACTGGCAGCAGCTCTCCAGAGTTCCAGGCAGGGTTCTCTCCCAGCCCTATCTGGTAGTATGTGTAGGGCGGATGCTGTACCACTGAGCTATAACCCTTTCCCTAAGATTCTCCAAATCCCTTAGGGCAGTGTTTCCCAAACCTTTTTTATTTTTTTTGTTGCTGGACTACAGTTCCCATAAGTCCTGACCGTTGGCCATGCTGGCTGGGGCTGATGGGAGTTGTAGTCCAGCAACAAAAACATAAAAAAAGTTTGGGAAACACTGCCTTAGGGGATTTAGAGCATGGTGTCATCAGTATACTCTGATGTATGCTACCCAGCTCTGTTTCTCTGTTGTGTCTGAATCAGGAGTGATCTCAGTGGCTAGAAGGGCTTTTTGCCAGCTTCGGCTGGTATACCAGCTATCTCTGTTTCTAGACCAGGATAGTATAGCCATACAGTGATAACCTCAAGACTGAACTATTGCATTGCATTCTGTATTTAAATCAATGAATATATAAAGGGTGCCCATAGGCAATGGTAAACCCTCTCTGAATACCGCTTACCATGTAAACCCTATTCATAGGGTCACCATAAGTCGGAATCGACTTGAAGGCAGTACATTTACATTTTATAAGGCTAGTTCAGAAGCTGCAGCTGGTGCAAACTGAAGCATCCTAAAAGGTAAAGGTGTCCCCGCACTTGTAGTATGAGTCGTTTCCGACTCTTAGGGTGACGTCTTGCAACGTTTACTAGGCAGACCGTATTTATGGGGTAAAATTGCCAGTTCCTTCTCCAGCCTTTCTTTACCCCCCAGCATATGCCGGGTACTCATTTTACCGACCACGGATGGATGGAAGCCTGAGTGGACCTCGACCCCTTTTACCGGAGATTCGACTTCCTCCTTCCTCCTTCCTTTGGAATCGAACTCCGGACGTGAGCAGAGCTTCAGCTGCGTTACCGCTGCTTACCACTATGCTCCACAGAGGTTCTTGAAGCATCCTACCTCACACATATAATACCTGTATTAAACAAATGGCTATCAGACTGTTACTGAACCAAATTTAAAGTTTTGCTATTAACCCAGTCCAATTTAGGGTCTGGCCTGGTTATGGGACTGAATTGGCCTTGGCTACCCTGATGAATGACCTTCATTGGGAGAAGGAAAGGGAGAGTGTGACCCTGTTATTCTTACTTGATCTCTCAGTGGCTTTTGATACCATTGACCATGGTATCCTTCTGAGCCAACTTGGTGAGATGGGTATTGGAGGCACTGATTTACAGTGGTTCCGATCCTATCTCCAGGGCCATTTTCAGACAATAGCATTAGGTGATTGTCTTTTCGCCCCCTGACTGTGCTGTGCTGTAGGGTGGTACCATCTTGTTCCCAATGCTGTTTAGTATCTGTATGAAGTCCTTGGGAGTGGTCATCAGATTTGGGATGAGGTGACAGCAGTATGCTGATGATACCGAGCTCTATTCTGTGTAACATCTGAATCGGGAGAGGCTGTGCAAGCCCTGGACCAGTGCGTGAACTCAGTGGTGGGCAGGATGAGGGCCAATAAATTGAGTCTGAATCCTAAGTCTGAGACTGAGCAAGTTGGAGGCGCTGTAGGTTGGTGGTTCCCGAGTTCTGATAATTGATCAGTTGCCTGCTTTGGATGGGGTCATACTCCCTCTGAAAGAGCAGGTTCATAGTCTGGGGGTGCTCTTGGATCCAACTTGGTCACTAGAGGCCCAGGTGACCTCAGTGACTAGGAGTGCCTTTTACCAGCTTCGGCTGGTAAGACAGCTGCAGCTGTTTCTGGACTGGGATAGCCTGACCATTGTGGTCCATGCACTAGTAAACTCCAGGCTGGATTACTGTAATGCTTTCTATGTAGGGCTGCCCTTGAGGTTGGTCCAGAAGATCTAGCTGGTTGAAAATGCAGCAGTGCAACTGCTCACTGGGGCAGGGTATTGCCAACATGTCATCCCACTGCTGAATTGCACTGGCTGCCCATTAGGTACCAAGACAAGTTCAAAGTTCTGGTTTTGGTGTACAAAGCCTATACAGCTTGGGATCAGGATACCTGAAAGATGATCTTTCCCCTTATATACTCCTGCAGATACCATCTTATCAAGAGATCCATTCCGCACAACGTAGGAAACAGATTTTTCGTGTAATGGCACCTACCCTTTGGAATTCCCTCCCCTTAAATACTAGACAGGTGCCATCTGTGTTATCTTTTCAGCACCTACTAAAGACTTTCCTCTTTCAACAAGCCTTTTAAGTAGAGACCTTATCCCAGTCTGTGTCTGTGTTGGAATTGTTTTTAAAGATGTTTCTAAAGGTTTTTAAAAGGGTGTTTTGTTTTAAGATATTTTAAAGTCTGTTTTTAAGATGTTTTGGAGTGTTTTTAGCATTTTTGTTTGCTGCCCTGGGCTCCTACTGAGGGAAAAGGTGGGATATTAGAAGAAGAAGAAGAAGAAGAAGAAGAAGAAGACAACGACTACGACTTATAAAGTCCTAAACAACTTAGGGTTGGGTTATATGAAAGAATGCCTTCTCTTGTTGACATTTTACACCAAATCCATGGATGAACTGCCCCAGTGGCTTCATATAGTTAAATAGCATGGGAGACATGATAGAACTCTGTGAGATATTATAGCATGATGCCAGGGTAGGAACAGTTGTTCCCCTAAACTGCTGTCTATAACCATGTAGATAAGAGTGGAACCAATGCATCACCATGTCCAAATACTAATAGTAAATACATCCTCTGAGTATGGATCTTTACATCACCAAAATTGAACCATGCATGCATAAGGGGATTGACGCAATGTTTACAGAAGTATAAAGGGGAAAAAACCCTAAGGGAGGCACTCAAATATAGTTCAGTGGACAAGTTGTGCATGGCTGTGGTGGACAGGTGAAAAACCAGAGGGGAAGATGAATAGAATGGAGTATACTGGAGGATCGTGTGACTGGCTGATTAGAGCCCTAGGAAGGATTCCATGTCTGAATATTCTCCTATAAATAAAAGTAGCATGTCTGGGAGAAGGGATAGCTAGACCACCTCTTCCTGATATACTAGCTTTCCTGAGCAGAAAGTGGTACAGTCCCAAGATTGTAGCAGATCAATTTTTTTTAATGCATTTTTCAGGTCTTGTGTTCCCTCAAGTATCCTTCCTGCGTAAGATTTTGCATGGACTTCTCCTGTATAGACAGCACCAATAATTCTGATCAATGATTCCCTTTTTCTTCCAATAGACTTTTCAGGAGACTAGTATATCAAAAGTCTGGAAGAAAGTTACATTTTCGTCTTTTTGTCCATCTATTTTAGTCTTACCAAGAGAGACTCTACAGGACATGTTGAATATAGAAACTGCATTAATTTTAAGTGAGCTGGGTTAATATGTTAGCAGGAGAAACGTATGTGTGTGTTTGTGTGTGTGTGAGAGAGAGAGACAGAGAGAGAGATTTGTTATAGCCACTTTCTGTTTACCATTATCCATGAACATAACTTCAGGAACTTGTACTGAAAAAGTTACCTCACAGCTTTGACTTTTGCATTTGTTCTTTCCTGCAATTCTGTAAGATAAAGGTCATTGGTAGCTTTTACCCACTCTTCACAAACATTAAATAATCTTCTACTTTCACCTGAATTACTTAGTTATTACTTAGTTGTTACTTAAAAAGGGCATTCTCTTTCTAGAGGTTTCTTACAAAGGCCTGAACATAGTTACAGCATTTCTCTTCTGTAAATGGATCATTCATTTATACTGAATAACTCTTTCACCACATAAAGATACTTATTTACAGAACTTAGGGACAGGCATATTACATTATGTGCAACAGTTACAAATTTCCTTATATTTGACACATCTAAAGTGCTAATTCCTACAAATCACCATGTTCAAGGTCATTTAACATTATTCTCTGCAACATGTGAATTGAGTAAATGCTTATTCAACTTGTCTTGAATGTTTTATTAAGCTGTGCATCCTGAGTTAAGAAGAAACATCTACAGATCTAATTTCAAGCTTATGAGCAAATGGACTGAACCACGATGACCTGATCCATCATGATGTCCACCACCAAGAGTAGGTGATAGCCCAAGCAAGGTAGAGATCAGTAGGCCCAGGAACAGAAGGGAAGGTAACAGATGCAAAGGGTAAGCAAAGCAAGGTCAGGACCTTGGATAAGGACCAAGAATAGCTAAGGCAGAAGTTACACCATGGTTTCTTAGCGCAAATGGAAGAGATGCAAGCCTCGCCCCCTGAATGCTGGACTTGGCCAGTTAAAGGGTTGGTATGTTTTTCTAGACAGTGGAGTTTCAAGCCCTGAGGACTCTTTTGAGGAATGCTCCTTTGTGGTCTCCTGATCCAGTGTTCAGAATTTAGTAGTGGAGGTTTTTCCTCAGGATTCAGGGCATGAGTTGTGGGCTCAGATGCCAGCAGATTCACATGAGAAGGACTGGGTAGTGGATTCAGCTCCTCCTCTACTGTTGTGGAATGATCTGCATTCCTGGTCCAGGTTCATAATACCTGAATGTCTTAAATAAGCTCTGTAATTGAGCTCAGTGGATTTACTTTGCTATCCAGCTTCTCCAATATATGTTCGACTAAAGAAAAGTAGAAGAAACTGAGTAGTGGCCGTGCCTTGTCTTGTATATACTACCTTTAATTTCATTCTTATCCACTTACCTTTTAGACTAGACTTTTGAGATGCGGTTCACCTTAACAGTATCCAGATCAGGGTTAGCCAATGTGATGTCATCCAGATGTTGTTCGAGTACAACTCCCATCAGCCCCAGCCAGAATGGCCAATGATTACAGATTGTGGGAGTTATGTTGTTGTTATGTGCCTTCAAGTCGATTACAACTTATGACGACCCTATCAATCAGCGACCTCCAAAAGCATCTGTCATGAACCACCCTGTTCAGATCTTGTAAGTTCAGGTTTGTGCCTTCCTTTATAGAATCAATCCATCTCTTGTTTGGCCTTCCTCTTTTTCTGCTCCCTTCGAGTGACATTTCCGGTTTAATTTGTCCTAACACGCAATGATTTGTCTTTTTCACAGTCCATGGTATGTACAAAGCTCTTCTCCAATACTACGTTTCAGTTGATTTTTCCCTTATCCGCTTTTTTCACTGTCCAACTTTCACATCCATACATCGAGATCGGGAATACCATGGTCTGAATGATCCTGACTTTAGGGTTTAGTGATACATGCCCTCCCCCGTCCTAGCCTTCTTCTGATTTCTTGACTATTGTCTCCATTTTGGTTAATGACTACGCTGAGGTATTGATAATCCTTGACAAGGTCAATGTCCTCATTGTCAACTTTAAAGTTACATAAATCTTCTCTTGTCGACAATCCCCTGCTGCTTGTTATCTAGCTGAGATTCTTGCTCAGCCAAGACAGCAAAGATAAAACAACTAAGCTCCGAGAAAGAAATAGCTCCTTGACAGGCTGCATTCTGCTGTGCTCCTTCCTCAAGCCTTAACCCTTTGTGTAGATTGTGGAAATCACGGACAAACTAACCTTAAAACCCTTGGAGTGTATAAATATGTGGATACATACGCCTCAGTGAACTTTATGATTAATGGCACTTTGAGACTACCACGCCAGGTGCGGGAATTGACTGAGCCCAGTGTTAGCCATTACTGGAGTTACTCGGGGGCTTAAAGATACAGGCAACAAGAAATCCAAGGGCTTCTGGCTTCTCAACAAACGTTTACAAGAAAATTTATCGTTGAAGCAATTGCAGATATGGTGCTAACGAGATCGGGATACCAGTCCCTGGGTATTCCTCTTTTCCAGATACCCCCCTCAAATAAGTATGATACACAAATGAAAATTATTCAATTCTTTGCAGAGACGAAGAGGGTGTTGAGTAAGGAGGAGGACCATGCCAGTTTAGACTGGTCTATAGACACCAAGAACAATTTGGTAGATTACAGAACTGGAGATGGATCATCCCCTCCCGGTCAGACATTCTAAGGATGCCAGATGCAATTATGCTGGACTTTGTTTTACCCAGCTGATTAACAGATTAGATCTGGTGATACTGAATGGGACAGTGGTAGGTGCTTGTGTGGAGAATTCACCTGTATCAAGCCCTTGGGGGCATCTATGATCAATTATTTTGTTGTCTCACACAGCCTCCTAACAGGTGTACTCAGTTATTGTGTGGGGTCGAGAGGGGATAGTGACCATCTACCCTTATTACTTTCCCTCAATTTGGGATATCAGTCACTCCATGTAACTTGTGAGCCTATGTTAAATCTAGACGTGGAACAAAGATTTTTGCGTGTTAAATGGTCCCCTAAGTTAGCGACTAATTTAACAAATTTCTTGTATTCTACTGGCTCCCTCACTTTATGCGAGTCTTTATTATCCACCAAAGTGCCTGAGTCAGTTGTAGATCTCTTTCAGGAGATGATAAACTCTTTCGATACTCAACTAACTGCTGAAAGACAAAAAAGGCTACTCTGCTCCTCATATGGTTCCAAATCCTGGTTTGACCAGGATTGTATTAATTTAAAGAATTCCCTTCTGGATAAATACAGATATTACAGAAGTCTAGATCTAAATTTTATCCCTGCAGATTATTTTGAGCTAAAAAAAAAGTTATAAGGCCACAATAAAGCAAAAAAAGAAATTGGCACAAAGAGAAGCGTGGCAAAACTTAATAAACGCCGCCAGAACAAAAGACACGTCTACATTTTGGAGACTGGTCTCTAGAGGATGCCGACCTAATTCCGTTAGTTTGGATTTCTACATCTCCCCTTGTGTGCGGGAAGCCCACTTTAGATCTATCTTCATGAAGGGATACTGCACTCCGTTTTCAGATTGGGAGGATATTAATACTCTTCCAATTTGGCCCCCACTGTCAATCTCTGAAACCACCACTCTTCTCAACAACCTCAAATTGGGCAAGGCACCCGGGGCTGATAATATCCCCCCGGAACTTTTAAAGGATAATATAGAGTGGTGGGTGCCAATCTTAGCTGGCCTATTTACTTCTATCAATCAATCAGGGTACATCCCGGAGGACTGGAGACTAGCAATTATAATCCCTATTTTTAAAAAAGGGAACAGAACTGACCCGGCAAATTAGCGCCCGATCAGTCTGCTGAGCATCATTAGCAAACTGTATGCATCTCATCTTCTGGAGAAATTAACAGATTGAATGGAGGCCGAAAACACTTTAGTGGACGAACAAGCTGGCTTTAGAACTGGGCGTTCCACAATAGATCAGTGTTTGGTGCTACAACACTTGGTGGACAAGTATTCTTCAAGACCCAGGGGATCCCTCTATGCTGCAGTTATAGATTTCAAGGCAGCCTTCGACCTGATCCCCAGGGATAGGCTATGGAGAAAATTAAGGAAGTCCAATATCGACAAACGTCTTCTAATTCTTATCCGCACTTTATATGAAAACACCTATCTGAAGGTGAGATGCAATCGCAATGGCCATCTGACCGCATTGGTTCCAACTACCAATGGAGTCAAACAGGGATGCGTACTTGCCCCCACTCTTTTTAATGTTTATATTAACTCTTTAATTGCCTCCATAGCAACTGTAAATTCTCACCCCCCTAAATTGGCCAATAGATCTTTATCTGCCCTACTTTATGCTGATGACGCCGTTCTTTTATCTTTAACTTCTGTGGGTCTTCGGCGTCTTCTGGGAGCGTTATCTGCTTATTGTAAGGAGGAAAACTTTGAAGTTAACCATGATAAATCGTGGTCTTTACCCGTAGAAGGCCTAACTATCATTGGCAGTTAAACGGACACCAAATCGAACAGGTCCCGGCCTTTATTTAGGAATATTGTTCCATTCTTCCGGATCATGGCCTCCGCACATGAACTACGCGGCTGAGAATGCAATTAGAAGTGCGAATGCAGTACTTACCTTTTTCTTTTCTAAAGGTGGGCAGTACATTCCCTCGGCCCTACAGGTATTTAATGCTAAGGTTCTTCACCAATTGCTGTACGGCGCCCAGCTTTGTTTACAGGGTAATTATTCTGTATTTGAGAGTATTCAATCCAAATTCTCCAAAAGTATTCTCAGTGTTCCTAAGTGTGTCCCTAACGTGATGCTACGCCTGGAGCTAGGGACACTTCTGGTAGAAACGCGTGCATGGATCCATAGATTTAATCTGTCGCTGAAATTGTTATTTGCTCCCCTAGGGCTCGCTCCACTAATTTTGATCGACACTTTCCAATCACACTGGCAAATCGCTGTAATTAAAAAATTGCATTTGATAGGCCTATCAAAGCCGGCGGTGATAGGCCTGGGCTATTACAAGGCCAAGGAAGCCATACGCCAACGTCTTTATGACATTGAGTTACAAAATAATCTGAGCTATGTGGCTGCATACTCATCCTACTGGTTTAGTGTGAGATCTTTAGTGCCTGCGGATTATTTAACTAAACTGACCATTATTAAGTATAGGAGATCATTCACACTGGCGCGTTTCAACGTACTTCCTTCAGCGCTTCTGGAAGGAAGGTATAAGAAAATCCCTTATCTTGATCGGGTGTGCATCTGTGAGGATGACGCAGTGAAAACTATTGACCATGTTTTACTCCAGTGCCCGCTGTATTCTGATCTTCGTGATCTCTTTATTGCCCCTTGTTTGACCAAAACGCCAAGAGCCTTAGACACACCACACACTCGCAGTTTACTCAAGGACAAATGCCATGAGGTTACAGAACTGATAGCGAAATTTTGCGCAGCTGCTATTGCTCGCTGGAAGGTTTTAGTTAAAGATTTTAAAACTCCTTTTTAACTTATGATCAGTTTTTATTCTGTAAACATCAATTATATGCAAATTGTTTTGTGCTGTTTCTGCTGGTCTATGACCAAAATAAACAATTCATTAATTCATTCTCTTGTCATTACTTTAGTCTTTCATCAGCATTCGTTTCAAATCATTACTGGTTTCTGCTAGTAGTATGGTATCGTCTGCATATTTCTCCCTCCAATTTTCACACCTCCTTCATCTTGGTCCAATCCTGCTTTCCATATCTTATGTTCTGCATATAGATTAAACAAATAGGGTGATAAAATGCATCCCTGTCTCACACCCTTTCCGATGGGGAACCAATCAGTTTCTCCATATTCTGTCCTTACAGTAGCCTCTTGTCCAGGGTATAGGTTGCTCATCAGGACAATCAGATGCTGTGGCACCCCCATTTCTTTTAAAGCATTCCATAGTTTTTCATGATGTACACAGTCAAAGGCTTTGCTGTAATCTCTAAAGCACAGGGTGATTTCCTTCAGAAATTCCTTGGTCCCGTTCCATTATCCAATGTATGTTTGCGATATGATATCTGGTTCCTCTTCCCTTTCTAAATCCACCTTGGACGTCTGGCATTTCTCGCTCCGTATTTGGTAAAAGCCTTTGTTATAGAATCTTGAGCATTACTTTACTTGCATGAGATATTAAGGCAATAGTTCGATATTCCCTGGGATCCCCTTTCTTTGGAATTGGGATGTATATTGAATGCTTCCAGTCTGTGGGCCATTGTTTAGTTTTCCATATTTCTTGACAGATTTTTGTCAAAATTTGGACAGATTCAGTCTCAGTAGCTTGTAGCAACTCTATTGGTATGCCATCTATTCCTGGTGATTTGTTTCTTCCAAGTATTTTAAGAGCAGCTTTCACCTCGCATTCTAAAATTTCTGGTTCTTCATCATACGGTTCCTCCGTGAATGAATCTGTCATCCTGGCATCTCTTTTATAGAGTTCTTGAGTGTATTGCTTCCATCTTCCTTTTATTTCATCTCGGTCAGTCAGTGTGTTCCCCTGTTGATTATTCAACATCCCTACTCTTGTTTTAGATTTCCCTTGGTCTAGACTCCTGATGGCATTGCTCTTAGCTTCTTCAACCCTCTCAAACCCCCTCACTAGGTTAAGGTGTGCATCCTAGAAGGGGTCAACATCCCTACTTTTGGTTTAAATTTCCCTTTAATTTCTCTAATCGTTTGGAACAGGGCTCTTGTTCTACCCTTTTTGTTGTCCTGTTCTATTTCTAGGCAGTAATTATTGTGATAGTTCTCTTTGTCCCTACCTACTAGTAGGTGTATTGTTGCATTTAGGGTTCTCACTGTGTTTCTATCTCCTCTTGCTTTTGCTTGCCTTCTCTCTTTAACCATTTTAAGAGTTTGTTCAGTCATCCATTGAGGTCTTTCTTTTTAACAAGAGGTATTGTGTTTTTGCATTCTTCCCTGATAATGTCTCTGACTTCACTCCATAGTTCTTCTCTGTCAAGTAAGTTGAAAGCCTCAAACCTGTTCTTTATTTGATCTTTATATTCTTCTGGGATGTTATTTAAATTGTATTTTGGCATTATGATTGCTTTGTTGTTCTTCTTTAGCTTTACTCTGAGTTTTGATACGACCAGTTCATGATCTGTACAGCAGTCTGCTCCTGGTGGTTCTCCATCTTCTGCTACCAATTATATAATCAATTTGATTCCTATAATGTACAGCTGTCTTTTTGGTTGCTCAAAAAATGTGTTTGCAAGAAACAAATCATTGGCTTCACAGAATTCAATAAGTCTTTCTCCTGCTTCATTTCTGTCTCTTAAGCCCCATTACCCCACAATTCCTAGTTCCCTACTTTTGCATTCCAGTCCCCCATGATTATCAGCACATCTTGTTTTGTGTGTGATCAATTTCTTCCTGTACTTCTGCGTAAAATCTCTCTGATTCCTCTTCTTCTGTGTTTGCTGTTGGAGCGTAGACTTGCATGATGGTTATGTTAATAGGTTTCCCGTTTATTCTCATTGATATCACTCGCTCAGACCTTGCGTTGTAGCTCCTAATTGCTTTTGCTACATCCCTTCTCACTATTAAAGCAACCGCCTGTCTTCTTAATTTCTCATTTCCTGCAGAAAATATTTTCTAGTTGCCTAATTGAAAATGTCCCATTCCTGTCTATTTTAGTTCACTCACACCAAGTATTGTGATGTTGATAGGTTCCATTTCTTGCTTGACAATTTCTAACTTTCCCTGGTAAATGCTTCTCACATTCCATGTTCCTATTGTGTGCGTCGTACAACTCCAGACTCTCCTTTCGCATCTGTGCACATCATCCTCTGGGCTTCCTTTCAGCATTGACCCAGCTGCGTCATTAGTCACAGCGCTACTCGTACTTGTCCTTTGTTCTTCCCCAGTAGCTCGGTGAGTGCCTTCTGACTTGGGGGTCTCATCTTCCAGCACTATCTCGTGTTGCATTTTGGATACTCTGTTCATAGGGTTTTTGTGGTAAGAGGTATTCAGAGGTGGTTTACCATTGCCTTCCTCTGAGTTTGGATGCATCTTCATCTGGTGTCTCAGCTTTGACCATTCCGCCTTGGGTTCCCCTGCTAGGAGTCTAGCCTCTTGGTCTAGACTCCTGACGGCATTGCTCTCAGCTTCTTCAACACTCTCAAACCCCCTCACCACATTAAGGGGTGTATTCTAGAGCGGGTGTGGGAGTTATAGTCCAACAGTATCTGAGAGGGCACCTCACTGGCTTCCTCTGATTTAAATTGTGCCTACGTTTAGCAAGATTATGGTGTCATTTTACTTCACACTTCTAATACTTACAGCTCATATTATTCCGTAGTTTAGTTAACATTGAAAACAAGACATAACTTGCTACCGGAGGATTCAATTGCATCAGGTCATGCCATGTGACACACAGCTGTAATAACTTAGAGTGCTGTACTTCATG
The DNA here is from genome assembly GCF_030035675.1 of Rhineura floridana. Taxonomy (NCBI): domain Eukaryota; kingdom Metazoa; phylum Chordata; class Lepidosauria; order Squamata; family Rhineuridae; genus Rhineura; species Rhineura floridana. The sequence goes on from NC_084486.1 coordinate 124,457,391, forward strand.
ATAAGAAAATATATTTAGATGCCCTTAAGTTCATTAGAGATTGCCAAAGGTCGCACTTTATGTTCCGTTAATTTTATTGAAGTTCGTTGTTATGGCAGTGACCTGAACCCTGGCTGTGTGGCCTTTAACACATAGTGTATATATATTCTGCAATAAATTCAATTTTAATTTTAGATAACATATGGTTAAGTTATTGCTTCATTAATCAAAATCAGTTGATCCACTGTAAACCTGAACTGAAGTATTTAACTTTGAATGAGAGCAAGCTCAAACATTTAGAAATTCCCATATGATATTGTGCAAATTAAATGTGTATATGGCTCCACTATGCAAACAGCAGAATTTCAAACTGTTCAATTAATGCCTAACAAATGACATATTTTTAAGCAATATCTGAGAGCCTCCAACTACACCCTTTATGTCCCTGGAGAGTGTAGATGTTGCCTCATTAGGCTGACATAACCACCTGGTGTTGAATTTCCAGTGTCTAGAGAATTTGAAACATCTGGTACATACTAAGATTTCTTGTTATGTGTATTTCATCTTTTATTGTAATTTTATGACATAAATGGATTAATTACTATGGTATACGTTATTAGAGATTTAACTAAATATAGAGACAACATAAAGAACGCGGGTGCACACAAAAAAATCAGTATCTCAAGAAGTGCAGCATTTATACTGGTCAAGAGTCTTGTTGATATTCTGTGGCAACATTTTTGTTAATGGTTAATTATGGATTATGGCAACCAGAAATTATTAATTGCATGTAAATATGTAAATTATAGTCTTAACCTGTTTTTCATTTTTTTAATGTTAAGATCTTTTCTTAAAAAGAGAAGGAAATAAACGGATCCCTTCCTGCAAACTTTACCCTGACCTGTTGCTAATTAGAATATATGTTCTTATGTACTTTTTTAATTTGTCCCTCATATAATAACAGACTTCAAAAATAATAAACCACTTTGCAAAAACTATCACCACTACTACTAAGTGGTATACATAAAACAAAATAAATGAATTATTGGCAGTTTTATAGTTTCTTCCTCGTCCTTCCCCCACCCCTTCTCTGCTTTTCAAAACTTCCTTTAATGTACCTACTCTTCCCAGTGCTGTAATTTTGCAATATTGCCAAACTGAAGCTATTTGGAGTCTGGTGATATTTCTTTAGTGTATTATAGATGTCAGGTTCATACTCGTTCAGACATTGGGGGGGGGAGAATTAACAGGAGATCATCAAGAATGAAAAGAAATCTGTTATGTGATGCCTTGGGGTATTTCTTGTATGGTAGAATGTGCTGGGGATAGATGGGTACTGACTGAGGGGGAGAGAGAGGTTGGGAAATTGATAGTTGAACAGAGGAATATCTAGAATTATTCTTTTTCTCTCCAAATAACCTCAATATTTCTACAACAAAGGCTACTGAGATTGATTCTGTCCAAATTTTGACAAAAATCTGTCAAGAAATATGGAAAACTAAACAATGGCCCACAGACTGGAAGCTTTTGATAAACATCCCAATTCCAAAGAAAGGGGATCCCAGGGAATGCAGTAATTATCGAACTATTGCCTTAATATCCCATGCAAGTAAAGTAATGCTCAAGATTCTATAACAAAGGCTCTTACCATATATGGAGCGAGAAATGCCAGACATCGGAGCTGGATTTAGAAAGGGAAGAGGCACCAGAGATCATATCACAAACATACATTGGATAATGGAACGGAGCAAGGAATCACCCTGTGATTTATAGATTACAGCAAAGCCTTTGACTGTGTAGATCATGAAAAACGATGGAATGCTTTAAAAGAAATGGGGGTGCCACAGCATCTGATTGTCCTGATGCACAACCTATACTCTGGACAAGAGGCTACTGTAAGAATTGGTTCCCCATCAGAAAGGGTGTGAGACAGGGATGCATTTTATCACCCTATTTGTTTTAATCTATACGCAGAAGATACCATACGGAAAGCAGAATTGGACCAAGATGAAGGAGGTGTGAAAATTGGAGGGAGAAATATCAATAATTTAAGATATGCAGATGATACTATACTACTAGCAGAAACCAGTAATAATTTGAAATGAATAGTGAGGAAAGTTAAAGAAGAAAACACAAAAGCAGGACTACAGCTGAACGTCAAAAAGAGTAAAGTAATGAAACAGAAGATTTATATAACTTTAAAGTTGACAATGAGGACATTGGACTTGTCAAGGATTATCAATACCTCGGCACAGTCATTAACCAAAATGGAGACAATAGTCAAGAAATCAGAAGAAGGCTAGGACTGGGGAGGGCAGCTGTGAGAGAACTAGAAAAGGTCCTCAAATGCAAAGATGTATCACTGAACACTAAAGTCAAGATCATTTAGACCATGGTATTCCCGATCTCTATGTATGGATGTGAAAGTTGGACAGTGAAAAAAGCGGAAAAGGGAAAAATCAACTCATTTGAAATGTGGTGTTAGAGAAGAGCTTTGCAGATACCATGGACTGCAAAAACGACAAATAATTGGGTGTTAGAACAAATTAAACCAGAACTATCACTAGAAGCTAAAATGATGAAACTGAGATTATCATACTTTGGACACATAATGAGAAGACATGATTCAGTAGAAAAGACAATAATGCTGGGGAAAAGAGTAGAAAAAGAGGAAGGCCAAACAAGAGATGGATTGATTCCATAAAGGAAGCCACAGACCTGAATTTACAAGATCTGAACAGGGTGGTTCATGACAGATGTTGTTGGAGGTTGCTGATTCATAGGGTCGCCATAAGTCGTAGTTGATTTGAAGGCACATAACAACAACAGAACCCCAACATACCTGTGAAATTTCACAGGTTGTTTCATTATTGTGTCTTGCAATTTCTAATATAGATCAGAATCTCCAACTCAACCAATAAACATGCAAATAATTAATCTGAAGTCTGAGGTCTAATACTTCAGCTCTAAATTGAATTTGTGGTGTGCTTGAAAGGCTTTTAGCCATGAATGTGCTGTATAGCCCAGGATGCAAATTACTCATCTGTGTTATGTATAAAATGGGAGGAGGAATCAGAGTCGATAAAGGGTTGATGTGTTTAAGAATGTGTTCAGGATTGAATGAAAGGGAACATAGCATTTCTGTTTTCTTGCTTTTGTTGTGTAGGTCTGATTAAACACTACTTGTTATGCTCTTTGCCAAATGTATTGTAGTGCTTGTATATCAATTTTTAGAGTAACACTCATGTATTACTTGATTTGTGACAGACTTGCCAAAATGGTGGGCTACCACTATTTTACTATATTGACAATAGAATGACTGAGGTTGGATTGGAAATAAAAGTTGAAACGTCACATTGTCTTTAGATGTTACAAAGGGGGAGAGGCTGCTATCTTTAATTTATTGACTCATGGAGTTGCTGTCTGATCATAGATTGTGTAAGACAAAGGGACAAAGTTTAATGAGCTGATCTGATATAAATAATTCACCAACTGCAATTTCATCAGTATAAAAATCGCCATTTTTTTGGTGAGGCATTAAAATGTGCTTATATTTTAATTGCCAAAGAGACCTCATTTTTTCAGTACCTTCCAATTTTTATAAGTTAGTGTGTTTCTAACATGTCTAGATGTGAGATTGTTTGTATAATAATATTGCGAAGCTAAAGTTCTAAGAAGGAAAAAAGAGGAAAAAACCTCTGGAATGGCAATCTGTCAAGAAACCTCTGCTCTTCGTTAAATGCTGTTTTCATTTTAACCATTGTAAAAATGAGAAGTGTCCTTAATATTGAGTTCTATTGATCAGAAAAGGTCAGGGGTAAGCTCTATATTGCATGTACCTCCATTACAGAATAACCAGCTAACTTAACCAAAATGTTCTGCTGTGTGAAGACAATTTTTCTTCATTTTATACTAAAGGAATAACAGTCATGGAGTTTGCCCTGCTGCTTCATAGCTTTAGGATAAGGCTATCAGTGGCTACTAGCTACGATAGCTATGTTCTGCCTTCATGCCCCTGAATACCAGTTGCTGGGAACTGCAATGTCCCATAGGCATTTGTTGGCCACTGTGAGAACAGGATCCTAGACTAGATAAGCCTTTGGCCTGATCCAGCAGGGTTCTCTTATGTCCTTATGTTCCTCTACTAGACATTAATGGAAATGAGGAAACTTGGGTCTGCACTGATTGACATGAGAGAAGAATTTCACCCACAATTTTAGTGGTTCTTTTTTTTAAAAGGCTACCAAAGTACCTTATTTTGCAATAATATTGATGGTCACAAACTAAGAATTTAGGAGTAGTTTGAAATACACCGCTTCAGAAAATCTGAAATAATTGCTGTCAGTCTAAAAGGATATGATTTCAGAGTTGGATTATTTACAACATTTTCTTCACAGACCTAGTATAGCAAAGTCATAAATCTGTTTGCGAAATTACATCTGGCTTTGGAAGTACTGCAGTCTTACCAATTTAGCATTGGCTTGATTGCAAGGTCAAAATTGAAAATGGGCTGTGAAAGAGATTCTGTGTTAAAACACTGTTATCATTGATGATTAGCAGAAACTGCAAGGGGCACCCGCAGCTACCTCACAAGATGAAAACATAAATCCATATTATTAGTTTGATATATTTTCAAGGGTTTTTCAAGCTGAAATGCCTTTAAGAGTCTACAGATGTTCTTCAGCTGCTTTATTGTCAGTTAGCATCAGAGAACTGTCTGGAATCTCTGATTATTTGTTCATGAACATTTCTAATACAGCCCTTATCCTTCTAAGTTAGATATGCCATTATATGTACTTTCTGGCATGTTTGTCTTCCTTGTGTCATTATCGTAATACAGTGGAATTTCTAATAAATAGAGCCCAAGATAATTAGTTATGGAAATAACATCCCATGTCATTAAAGTACATAAATAAGTTGCTTAAACTCATCTTAAATATTTAGGTGAATTATATAAACAGATATCAGCAATACCTTGAGCAAGTTATGGGTTTCATTTTAATTCATAGTTCTTGAGAGAAGGTTTTAAATATTTTATAATTAGCTGGAAGATTATTATTTTTAATAATACTGGAGTACATCTCTACAAAAGCAACAAACATTATGGGTTGGTTCCTATGAGCTGTGACTGGAATTCAGCTCCTAGAAAGGGCTTCCATGCGTCCTTGCTCCCACTGCAGTCCTCTATACCCATCTTCCCTTTCTACAGTTTTTATATATTGAATGAACCAGTGGCTTTTGAATAAAAGTTCTGTGTACATATATGTTTGTCTCTTTCATTCATGCCAGCATGAAATACCTGTAGAATGAAATCTGTCATGGCTATAAATACTTCATTTAAATTTCTGAGGGTTTGGCTTTAAATTTCCATTTATTTTCCCTGTTTGGTCTATTGAGGTTTTCATTTGTCAAACTTGTTAGCTCTTGGGTATTAGTTACGCAAATATTGATGTGCAGCTTTGGCCTGTTAGCTATCAATTGAAATCAGAAAATCAATGGTCTTAATAGTTCCTTATTACACAGTTGATGCATTTGCAAGGCTGAGTTGAGTACTGTCAGTGAATAATCAATTCAGTCAGAAACTATTACCTGATCACTGCCAGAAACGGTTTCCTATAAATACAACAATACATTATGTGAGTGCAACACCCTGTAGTGTATTTAAAAGAGAAGAACAAAATCAGATCTGTCATTCTAATATTTTCTCAAAACTAGTGGAAAAATAACATTCTTAACATTAAAAGGGTAATCTAAAGCTATACACTGCCCACTGAGTGAAGTAGATAGTTTCCTTTGATTCAGATTGCAGTTTGCTTGTGGTGGACAGGTAATGTGAGGGTTCCATTGCAAGCACAGATTGTAGTTAATGTAACATTGCAGTCCTTCCAAAGGGAGGATCGCTGATAGCATGCCCAACTATCATAGAGTCATACATGACCCATTTGCCATTCCAGACAAACACAATCACACACAGTCACATAGTCTGATACACAATCCATCCTCTCTCTTTACCTGTGGTTGGCCCTCCGCCATCCATTAACAGTAGCAAGTTAGTCATTATTTGCACAAGGGAAGGTCTATATGCCCATCCCATATATGCATCCATCCTGCAATTCCTCCTCTCTTTAGGGCTGAAGCCTGTTGATTATTCATGTTCTGAGTACCAATAACTTTCTATCAAGACAATATCTCTTTGCTTCAATAAGACAAAAACGTGGACTGCTTTTGTTAACAATTGTTTGGAATTAAGAAGTTTGAAACATGCAGGTTACTATGCATTTGACCGGTTTTACACATAAATGTTTAGCCCTCAAACTCCTTTGGTTTAGTACCTGCTCAGAAATATTGAAAGGTGTGGATGCACTTACTGGAAGTATTCCAAAACTGATTCCTGGTGATGGTGTCATTGCTATTTAATACTTTTCAATCACCTGTATGTGCACTACATAACATTTAAAAATCATCATGGGTCTTGCCCACAAGCCTACAGTCTTTTTACACACGCTATGCCACTTTATCCTGCCCTCCCTGTTAGAGGGGTCAGAGTCTGGTCATGCCCATAGATTGTAGGAGTAACAAAGATTGACAAATAAAAAGTCTCTGATTGTTGTGTGTTACTGTCAGTCTTGCAGAAGATGAATATTGCGGGCATTGAGGTAAAATAATAATATCATAATGAGTTCACCAATTATTTATTAATGCTGCTCCATTTGCATGCTTTAATGACATACAGATTAGTTTAGTTCATTAAAAAATGTTTGTAACTTATGAGTAGTTGATGACCTGGGGTGAGGGTCGACATCTTTGAAAAGCTACTCTTTTATAAACTGGATTACAATTACTTCTGTTGCAGTTCTCACAATCCATTCATAGTCCATCCTTTTCGACCTATTGAATCACTCTGGCATTTATAAATAAGCAATTATTCTGTGAATTAAAAACTTGCACATCTTTTGTAAATGTAATAAAAATGTTCTTGCTCCGTTTTAGCTGTCCCACAAACCCATCATATGCTAAGAGCAAACTACTTTCTTAAAAATTCCCTTAAGATAAGAATGAGAAACCTTTTTCTACACAAAGGCCACATTCCTTCATGACTAACCTCCTGGGAGCTAAATGCAAATGGTGCATGGAGATACTTCTCTTTAATTCATATACATGCACACATTTGCACTCATCCACTTATAGCACCCACACACATCCATTATCTCTCTGTCTCTTATGCACAAGTGTACATGCACATGCACATTCACTTTCCACCACACACAATTAGGCTTGAAGAAAGCTTTGGATCCCCCCCCAAAGCCTAATTGCTAAGGAGGGGAACTTCTTGAAGATTGCAGCTGATAGGAAGGGGTTAATCCCTCCCTCCCCAGCTGCAATCTCAACATGCATTTCCATAGGAAGTGGCCATCACTGTGGGGATAGTTCCACCTATCGTGCGAAGGCAAGAATGTTTTTGAAGTCAAGACTAGGGGCGTCATGCCCCTCCCACTCTCCAGTTCATTCTTGCCTTCGTACGAACAAGATTGGAATTTAACATAGCATTTAGCTAAGTCTCGTATTTGTCTTTAAATCTTTTCTCTTTTTCTGTGTGTGTTTAGCCTCTGAGGGTTCCCTCAGGGACCGCGGCTGCGGCTTCCTCACCCTTCCCTCAGAGCTATTCAATCCATTTTATTGACTTGATTGGGGGCTCCCTCTGAGACCGCGGCTGCGGCTCTCTTCGTTTTGGTAGTTTTTAGCCCCCACCCCACCCCCGCTCAGTTGTCTCTTTAGCCAGGGGGCTTCCTCAAGGACCGCGGCTGCGGTTCTCCCCTTTTGATCGCTTCTGATCGCTGTTAACCTCCCCCCCCCTGATCGGTTGCCGCGGCTGCGGCTTATCCGATCTCAGCGGGAGCTCGCAGCTGCGGCTCCCGCCGTTAACCTTCTGCCTCAGATCGCCCTTGCAACGTGGCTTAAATCCCACTGAGGGCTTTTCAGACCGCGACTGCGGCTCTCTCTGCGGTGGCGGCCGTTTTCCCCTACCTGTTTTCTCCAGGGATTTTTTGGAGCCGCTACTGCGGGTTTTGGCGGCCGTTTTCCCCTACCTGTTTTCTCCAGGGATTTTTTGGAGCCGCTACTGCGGTTTTTGGCGAGATCGTGCTGGGCAGCCCTTCCCCCAGTTCGCCTCCGACGGCCGCCATTGCTTCTTCCCTCTCTGTCATTTTTTTTCCCGCTCCTTTTTTCCGGGCGCCATTTTTTTTCTTTTCTTTTCTTTTCTTTCAGAATTCGAATTTCCCGCCCTTTTTGTTCCCCTTATTATCGGATACCTCCCCTGCAGACTATCTATCCGTACGTTTGTGTATATGTGCTGCTGACTAATTTACACACGACTGATTTACACACATTACTGTGGCTGTAATCATAGTGGCTGAATTGTATTATCAAGGCTGGAGCTCCAATCCTAGTGGGCTGGATTGTATTATTAAGGCTGGAGCTTTAATCCTAGTGGCTGGATTACATTATCAAGGCTGGAGTTTTAATCCTAGTGGCTGGATTACATTATCAAGGCTGGAGCTTTAATCCTAGTGGCTGGATTACATTATCAAGGCTGGAGCTTTAATATCAGTGGCTGATTTGTATTAAATCTGATTTACATTACATATCCTGCCCCCTATGGGGCCGTGAACAAGCCAAAAAACCCAGCCTACAGCACTAATCTGAGTGTGCCTACTCTAAACAGCCTATATTATATTAACGCTGATACCTCTGTGCATTCTGCCCCCTCCGTGGCAGTGCATTCGCCATCTGCCAGTGTATCCTACCCCCTCCGTGGTAGTACGCTGTGCCAGTTCGGGTCTTTACATCCTGCCCCCTCCGTGGCAGTGTACTGCACCCAGGTTCATATAAGATGGCAGAACAGCCAGGCATGTCACCATCAACACACATGGTGCCAGATCAGCCAGACATGCCACAGTCAGCCAAGCCACAACATACTAACACGTCTAAGACCAGACATGCCAAAGCACTGGCTAAGACAAAACATCTTTCCAGCCATAGTAAACCAAAGCGCCCTCGTTATGTCTCTGTGCCAACAACCACCACAGCACAGACACACATAAGTGATATTTTCCATTCTCCTGCTACTGCATCTGACGAGGAAGAGTTTGTTGGCTTTCCCCCTCACGGTTCGCCTAACGAACCTACCTCTGGCTTACCGCCTCAGACATCTGTTCCAATAGCCCACCAGGCACATACATCTCACACATCTGGTCTGCAGCTGTCTCCTGATTTCCTCTCTCAACTCCAAGCCATGCTGGCTTATTTCACACGAATGCAGTCACTACCACAGGTTCCTGCCATACCCCCACTCAACATGGACCAACGTGCGTTCCATGCTGCTCATCCTTCCTGCTCACCAGATCCTTTCGATGTAGCCAGAGGCAGATGTACGGACGAAGCCTCGTATGCGGAGGAGTTAACTTTCACTGACCATGTTGAAGGAGACGACTGGAGCGACTATTCAGATCATGAGGAGGATACATCGTATCGCTTGTTCAATACCTCAGATTACCAACCGCTCGCACGTAGGGTACTTCATACCCTTGGTCTCCAGACTGCGCCTTCAACTTCGTCCGCTCCAACTCTCAAAGGGGCCAAGGTCCTCAAATCCCCTGCACCTACTGAACACTACATCCCGGTGCCGGACCCAATTGCCAAATTAGCTTCCGAAGAATGGGCCCACCCACTCAAAGCTCGACGCTTCAAGAACACGGCTGACAGACTTTACGCCCTAGCCCCAGACTTCGCCACCAAGTTAGATGTCCCTGGCATAGACGAACCGATCGCTCGCCTCGTTTCGCGATCTATCTTGCCCAGGGAAGGGGAATCCCACCTAAAAGATACTACTGAACGTCGAATAGACTTCGCCCTCCGCAAGAACCACGAGGCCACTGCCCTATCCATGCGTGCCTCCGCTTCAGCCTCCATTTTCTCCAGAGCATCTATGATGTGGCTGGATGACCTCCTAGAGGATGATAACCCTGATCCTGTCGCCTTCAAAAGAGCACTATTGAAACTACGTAAGACAGCAGACTTTGTGGCCGACGCCACTTTGGATGCCACCCAATTAGGGGCACGAGCCATGACGACTCAAATAGTCGCTCGTCGCACCCTCTGGCTTCGTCACTGGCAAGCTGATTCAGCGGCCAGATTGAACCTGTCCAAGGCTCCTTACTCCGGATCTCTTCTCTTCGGTGAGGAAGCTCTAAAGGCAGTTCTGGTTGATCCAAAAGACGCCCACAAACCGGTTCTAGCCACAGTCAAGAACATCGACCACAGGCCCTTCAGGCGATTTCCCTCCTTTCGTTCTAACCAGCCCTTTCGAGGAACGCGACCAGGAGGACGAGGCCGCGATTTCAGACCCTATGATTCCAACGCATTCAGGGGCTCCTGGAACCGACGCCCCCAGGGCAGAGGTCAGTACCAAGGGCGCAGGGGCAACTCATCGTCCTCATATAGGGGAGGTCCTCGCCTACACAAGTAGTATTAACGCCATCCCCATAGGTGGCAGATTATTTAATTTTGGAGATCGATGGCTGCGCCTTACTACGGTCCCCTGGATCAGGGACCTCTTCACTTATGGCTATACCATAGAGTTCTGGGCAACCCCATCAGACAGATTCCACCCGTCTCCTTGCCCAAGGGCACCAGCCAGGCACAACATCATGCAGACAGCTATACATCACCTCTTGCACATAGCGGCAATAGAGCCAGTTCCCACAACTGAGAGATCGGAAGGGGTGTACTCCCTCCTATTTGCTGTGCCAAAACGAGATTTATCTTGGAGGGCGGTATTGGATCTCAAGTTTGTCAACCGTTTCGTAACATACCGCAGGTTCAAAATGGAATCTCTCCATTCCATTACCGAGAGTCTGCATGAAGGAGACTTCCTGGCTTCTATCGACCTTAAGGAAGCGTATCTCCATGTACCCATTTGCATAGCCCACAGAAAGTTTCTTCGGTTTACCTTTGGCCACCAACATTTTCAATACAGAGCGATGCCATTTGGTCTCTCCTCTGCTCCAAGAGTATTTTCCAAGGTGCTACTCATCCTAGTGGCTTACCTTCGGACCCAAGGGGTTCATATCTACCCATATTTGGATGATCTGCTCATACGGGCCAAATCTGAAGAGCTGGCTCATCATCATTTAATGATCACCCTCAATGTTTTGCAGACCTACGGCTGGCTTGTCAACTTCGACAAAAGCCATCTCCAACCAACCCAACGCCTACTACATCTTGGGGCAATGTTGGACACCCTGCAGGCAATGGTCTTCCTGTCTCCAGATCGCATCACTGCCATCACAAGCATCGCAAGGTCCCTGATGCAACAAACATCTGCAGACGTCATGCTTCTCGCCAGAACGCTCGGAATGTTCATCTCTACAATCCACATTGTGCCATGGGCTCGAGCTCACACTCGGCCCCTTCAGTGGACTCTGTTGCCTTTTCAAAAGGACATTGCCAGCTCCAACCATCGCAAAGTTCGTTTGAGCCCCGCTCTGCGCCTCTCCTTCTGCTGGTGGACCAAGGTTCAACACCTCTCCAAGGGCACGTCGTTCAGAGAACCCCGCAGAACCGTCGTGACCACAGACGCCAGCCTCATAGGTTGGGGAGCCCACTGCAACTCCCAGTACGTTCAGGGGGTTTGGCCCAATGCAGAGCGATCTCGAAGCATCAACTGGCTGGAACTAAAGGCTGTCCACTTGGCTCTATGTCATTTTCAGTCTCTGTTCCCTTTGCATCATGTGCTCATTCGAACAGACAACACGTGTGTAAAATCACGTTTGAACAGACAGGGGGGCACCAGGTCTCGTCCTCTGCAGGACTTAGCCTCCCTCATCTTTGTCTGGGCAGAACAACATCTACAATCCCTGAAAGCAGAGCACCTCAGAGGGATTTTGAATGTGACAGCAGACTGGCTCAGCAGACAACAGGTCTTCCCGGGAGAATGGAAACTTCATCCAGCCATTTTCCATCGTCTCCAGTGTCGATTCGGCGCCCTCTCAGTCGACCTGTTTGCTTCCAGTCACAATTGCCAGCTTCCAAGGTACTTTGCCCGATACCTGGACTCAACAGCAGAAGCAGTGGATGCTCTGACAACACCGTGGCCAGACGGTCTATTGTACGCCTTTCCCCCCATACCATTGTTAGCCAAAACCTTGAGGAAGGCGCGAACCGAAAGGGCACAGCTGGTTCTGGTAGCACCATTTTGGCCACGCCGACCGTGGTTCTCAGATCTTCTGGCAATGTCAATGATGGATCCTTGGACACTTCCAGTAACGCCAGACCTCCTATCCCAGGGTCCAGTACTGCACCAGGACCCTACTTGGCTCAATCTAACAGCGTGGCGTTTGAACGGAGATACTTGAGGTCAGCTGGACTGTCTGACGCTGTGATTGATATTATTTTGGCCTCGAGAAGACCATCTACCACTCGAATTTATCAACATACCTGGGTGGCTTTCTCCAAGTGGTGTCAGTCCCACCACCATGATCCATCCCAGGCCAATGTGCACCAGGTACTCCAATTTCTCCATAGTGGCTTTATGATGGGACTTCGACCCAACACTCTACGTCGACATGCGTCTACTCTGTCATCCATTCTCTCAGTGTCCTCTCCTGGAGATCATATTTCTTCACATCCGTTCATTAAACGTTTTTTGAGGGGAGTCGCCCTACGCTCTCCGGCTGTTGTCCATCGGTTCCCCTCATGGAGTTTGCCGAAAGTCCTGCAGGCTTTGCAACGCCCTCCGTTTGAACCCATCAGGACTGTGCCCCTACGCATACTGTCCTTCAAGGTCCTGTTTCTGATTGCAATCACATCTGCCAGACGCGTTTCGGAGTTGGGCGCATTGTCTTCTGCTAGACACCTCTGCGTCTTCCATAAGGACTCTGTTGTGCTGAAGACTGACCCTTCCTTTCGTCCCAAGGTCGATTCAGTTTTTCATTGCAACCAGGACATTGTTTTACCTTCCTTTTGCCCGAATCCTACCCATCCTCTCGAGAAGGCTTGGCATTCGTTGGATGTCCGGAGGGCTCTCAAGACCTACCTGTCTAGGACCCAAGAGATTCGACGAACGGAGTCTCTGTTTGTATCCTTTCATCCAGGGTCTATGGGGCATAAAGTATCCAATCCTACCTTATCCCGTTGGTTAAGGGCATGCATTACCTTAGCATATGAGTCCCTGAAGCTGCCAGTTCCTGCTAGTATAACAGCTCATTCTACTAGGTCAGCTGCCACTTCGGCTGCTTTTGCTACTAATGCTCCTGTTGCCGATATTTGTAGGGCCGCAGTCTGGTCTTCCCCACACTCATTTATAAGACATTATAAAATTGATCGTTATGCCTCTGCTGATGCTTCTTTTGGCAGACGAGTGTTGCAACAGGTTCTTAATGAGGATTAACATGTGGGTGGTCCCTCCCTATATGGGTTGCTTTGGTACATCCCACAGTGATGGCCCACTTCCTATGGAAAATGTACCATTGGTCTCACCTGAAAGGTGATTTTCATAGGAAGGGGCCATCACGACCCTCCCAGTTGGAGGATGACTAGTGATTTTATCAATGGGTTACATGTTATTGTTTCCATATTATATTTAAATGTAAGAGTGAAGTCAAGACCTTTAGTTCTGTTATGTTATGTAGTTAGGTTAGAGTCATGTTGTTATGCATGTGACTATTATGTTATTTTCCTGGCGGGCCTGTTGGCCTTGTTCTTGTATTTTTAGATATCTCTTTTAGACTCGCTACGAATGAACTGGAGAGTGGGAGGGGCATGACGCCCCTAGTCTTGACTTCAAAAACATTCTTGCCTTCGCACGATAGGTGGAACTATCCCCACAGTGATGGCCCCTTCCTATGAAAATCACCTTTCAGGTGAGACCAATGGTACATTTTCTCTCCCGTCCACACACACACAATTAGACTTGAAATTAATCTTGAAAACAGCTTCTGTTGGTGTTTTTTTCCTGTGCCTAATTGTCAAGCGGGGGGCCCAGCACATGTGAGGTGAAGGTTAACCCTTCCCTCGTTAGCTGCAACCCCCATTGAAAATGCCACCATGCAACAAATAGGCTTTTAAAAAGCTTCCATCAGCACCAATGGAAGCTTTTAAAAAACACTCTAGTTGCTAGGGAGGACAGAGAGGAGGTTCCCCACCCCTGCATTAAGATGTGTAGTGATTATTCTATAAATTTGTTCTCTCTAGTAGGTGAATTTAATCAAAACAGAGGCTGCTAAATGTGACCCCATATAACTTGGTGACCAACTCCCATACGATCCCTACACTCAGCTAACATCCTCTTTATTGCATCCTCTCTTGGTCAAGTATAAATAACAGATACATGTAGAGATGCCTTCTGGGTGGCTGTTATCTGTTTTCTGGAATTCTTTCCTCTCTGGGTTGTCCAGATCCTAAGTTTGGACATTTTTCAAAAATTATGTAAGTAAATTTGACTTAGGTAGGCAGCTTATGGTGAAGTGAGGTGTTATATAGTTTTTGCAAGTATGTTGTTAAAATATTTTATAATTTTAAATTGTTCCAATTTATCTCAGGTCCTGCTTGTGGGCTTCCCCCAGGCACCTGGTTGGCCACTGTGAGAACAGGATGCTGGACTAGATGGGCCACTGGCCTGATCCAGCAGGCTGTTCTTATGTTCTTATCTCGAGTTTAGGACCATTTAAGCAACACATTTTACTTTGTACTTCCATTCTACCCAAAGTTGTATTCTGATACAAGAACATATTTCTCTGTAGATTAATCTAACAGGACTTTGTATTATGAGATCAGTGAAATGATTGTCTCCTTGGCAGCTGTTACATATGTCACATAATTTTTATCGGTTCTTCCATTTCTGGCTTTCCTTTCTCATTGTTTCCCACTTGTGAATAACAAATTTAAGTTTACATAGTTCCTCATATTGCAAGGGATGTTTCTGATCCCAAACTTTCCTCCTTAGATATGAAGTTCATGTTCATTTGCTATTACAGCTTTTGTCAGCCTTTGAAGGTTTCTTACCAAGAATCTTGGATATGCACCTTCTAACTTGAGGTGGATAGGATGGGCTGAAGCCAAGAGTGAACTGCACTATTTTTGTAGAATACAGGGATGTCACATGAAGATCAGACAAAATCCTTATTAAGAGAATTTGTATCAGCAAAGGAAAAGCTTGATATTGTTCAGATTTGTTCTGTTATAACCATCTACTCTGTAACTGATCTTTGTTTTCAGCTATTTGGTGTACCATCTTTTTATGACATCTGTAAACTTCACAAATGCAGCCTTCTATACTTTTTTTTTAATGACATTGGAATCTGGTACACAAGTGGTGGGATGAATGCCTAAGACAAAATTTTGTTTTAACATGACTGTAATCCATTAAGTACAAATTGATTTTTGCCTAGTGCCAGCCATTTTTAATCAGAATATCAAATACTGGATTACTTATATTCTGTAAGATTATCCTGGTGGACTACATTTAGATTATTTATTTATTATTTGATTTATATCCCGCCCTTCCTCCCAGCAGGAGCCCAGGGCGGCAAAGATTAGTTTCATGTGTCATACAAAACTTGTGGTAATGTCAGTTTTAATTGTATTTATTGTATTTGCCACCCTGGGCTCCTACTGGGAGAAAGGGTGGAATATAAATTTAATAAACAAATAAATTCATAGGATTTCTTGCCCGTCCTTCACCATAAGGGCCCAGGGCGGATTACAACTTGTATAATAATACAGTATTGAAATCAGTTAAAACAACTGTACTACCTGAATGCATAGCATATTTTGCTATTTGAGGCAAAGGCCCCCAAATTTCAGTCGAGCTAGAAGATAATGAATCCATGATCCATGGTGGTTCAGCGTACATGCAAGTGATACATGCAAGTGTCAAGAATGAGGCGCAGCAAAAGGAAAGCTCCCAAATGAGCGTTTGCATTTAAGAGAACTTAACAGGTCTGCAGTACAAGGAAAACATTGAGCATGTTAACTCCTTATCTGTAAGAAATTACAGATTTTAGATTTTTTTTCTCTCTCTCTCTTCAGTGACTGGCAGAAGCTCTTTAGAGTCCCAAGCAGAATTGTTTCCCATTACCTCGTATCTGACCAGAGATGTCAAGGATTGAAGCTGGAGCTTTCTGTATGCAAAGCATATGCTCTGTCTTTGAGCTATGGTTTTCTCCACCCGAGATCTGTCTATTTAATGTTTGCTTTATTTAAATTAAATAATAAACAAACCTTACACATATACAATGTTATCAGAACCTTTCTGTATTTCAGTGTGTATGCCAATATAAAGAAAAAATGCAGTAACTATTGGGAAATGAGCCACTGTTATTTTTAAAAAAACAACATATTTTTCAATTTGTTCATCTGCATGAACAAGATCAAATGGACTCTAGGTGATTCTTTTCTGTAACCTCTATTAGAAAGGAAATATTACAAATAACAGCAAAGATAATTATGTAACATGAAGCAAGCCTTTGAATCTACATATTAACTGTATCCTAACCATTTCTTCAGAGTTTTAAGTGCTGTAGACATGAGTAACCTTTTAGGCAGATAATGAGATTGTAGTTTACTTTTCTCATTTTTAAAGATGAATCGGTTCTAGAACTAAAACGAACACAAACCCTAAAAACATGTTTTTAAAATCCACAAGTGTTAGACCATCATACCTCTCAAAAACTATACAAGAAACTAAAACAAGAGCCTTTATTGTGCATATTTTGTGATCCACACAGATTCTGTTCTGTCTGCTGGGATCCCAGCTATAAGCTCTTAGTAGTGTGGGAAGATCAAAAATTCATTGAGCCCATTTGGGGTCATGGCACAGAGTAGTTGTTTTGTTGTTATGCTACAACCACCACAACAACATTTATATCCCACATTTCCTCCAAGGAGCTCAAGATGACATACATGGTTCTCCCCTTCCCTGTGAGGTGGGTTAGGCTGAGAGGCAGTGACTGGCCCAAGGTGACCCAGTGAGCTTCATGTCTGAGTGGAAATTTGAACTCTAGTCTCCCAGGTCATAGTCCAACACCCTACCCATTACACTACCCTGGCTAGTAGTTACTCTGTATCACTTATTAAATGTTTTTATAGTAAGAGTGAAAATATCATTTCTACTATTATTGAAATTAATTGTGATATATTTGAAATTTATAAACTGTACATTGATTCAGTGTGATTGAATATTTGCTTATCTGCTTACTATAGATTTTCTTGATGAATGGCCTGAACTTCATTGAGTTTTTGTTGAATTCTTATATAGCTCTGTCTGCATCCTTCTGCAAACTATCCTTGCTAGCAGTTGGAATTATATATATATTTATGGTACATCTAGAAGCACAATATACTTCTATGTAGTTCCTCATGATGTATCGTTATGTGGGTTAAAATAAAAGCATAATCTTGTACCTCATCTTGTCACATGGCAATTCATGTTCTTGTGGAACATATACTCCTGTCTAGAGTAATATCTTCTAAAAGGTTCATTTGATCTTTACTGCATATGTGTAGTAAATGAGTAGCATGAAAAAGTGTGTCTGCACAGTTGCTGCATTTCTTATTATGATAAATTATAAGTGAAAGGCTCCGAAAGCTTGTTGCCTAATTTATCTAATACTAGCTTCCCATATATTTGATTATAAGTGGGATGCTTTTCACATTTATGCTTATTTAATGTTAACAAAATGTTTTTCACAGGTAGAGCTGAGGACTGAAGGTCCATTTATTGTGGGGATTTCACCAGGAAGGGGCAGTGCATTTTTACATGCTCTGTGTAGCCCCTTCTCATGGTATGCCAGGACACCTAGCATTGGATGGTGATGGTCTGATTTTGCCTTTATCTCAGTCATGTGCCCAAGTGCACACTTCACATTTTCCTGGAGGAGGGAATGGCAGTTATTCCAGTTATTCACGTATTTGGAGGGGGGGATAACAGTATGCGCTATTGAAATTAATGAGAACCACTGAGAATCATAGCTGCTCCTATCTGAATAACCTATCATTTAGTTCCTTGGCATATATATTTATAATCTGACCCCTTTTAATGATTTTTCTTTGTGTACTTGTATTCTCTTTCTATCTATCTACGTATCTGACTACAATGTATAGTCTGTGTATTATTTATTGGTAATATGCCACATACTTTATATGTGTTATATACCCATGCCAGGTGGACGTACTATATAAAGTTTTTTTGGACTGTGGAGATATAAAAGATAGAAGAAGCTAGTAATTGCCTTTAAGATCAGAGCACAAAGCATTACCTTGGATTTTACAAGGCCAGCCAGCAACAAAAGAGCAGTAATTTATGAGCTCAGTGTAAAAGAATAGCATAATTGCATTAAAAATTAATGCTAATGAACACTAAAATGGAGAAGGTGGTTATGATGAAAGTTTGTATTCATCTTCTCTGGTTTGAATGATGGCTAGTGGCTTGATTAATGGCTTAATTTCTATCAATTAGCGGGGGGAAATCTCCTACGAGACAAGGGTAACTTGAGCATTGAATTACATATCGTGCTTTTGTGTGCTGAGAAAAGAGCTGAGTATCTCTGATATTAGCCACAGTGACAAATGTGGTGTGCCCCACAATGTCTGCATTAGCTCTCCTGACAGGCTGGTTGTGTGCGGTTATGGGGTGTTTGGAGATGGCTGGCAGACAACATTCACTGGCAAGTTCCTGAGAAACCTACAGCTCTTCCATCTAGAATTTTAATTAGAGTCAATAAGAATTCAAGAATTAAAATGGACAGCTAGCAGCAACAGCAGTCTGGCTTGTTCATGTGCTCCAAGATGAAACTTTCTTCAGTTTCTCTCTGAAAATGCAGCAATCATGATGCGGCTTTCAGGATATTGATGTTCTCTACTATTTTATTCAATGAATTTTTAAATCTTTCTTTATAATTGTATGTCTTTTTATTTATATACAGGTTTAATGTTCGGAAAACACTAAGTTAACATTAGTACAACTTAATCATTTAGCTAAAAGAGAAGTACATTTATCTAGTACAGAAAGGAACTCCCTTGCAACAGTCCATAGATAATGATGAAATTGATTTCATAGAATCATAGGATAGCAGAGTTGGCAGGGGCCTATAAAGCCATCAAGTCCAACCCCCTGCTCAATGCAGGAATCCAAATCAAAGCATTTCCCACAGATGGCTGTCCAGCTGCCTCTTGAATGCCTCCAGTGTCGGAGAGCCCACTACCTCCCTAGGTAATTGATTCCATTGTTGTATGGCTCTAACAGTTAGGAAGTTTTTCCTGATGTTCAGTCAAAATCTGGCTTCCTGCAACTTGAGCCCATTATTCCGTGTCCTGCATTCTGGGACGATCGAGAAGAGATCCCAGCCCTCCTCTGTGTGACAACCTTTCATGTACTTGAAGAGTGCTATCATATGTCTCCTTAGTCTTCTCTTCTCCAGGCTAAACATGCCCAGTTCTTTTAGTCTCTTCTCATATTACCTGCCGTTCAGTAACAGGTCCCAGATCAGGTTACAACAATTTTCAATTCAATGTTAAAAACAGTTAAAACAAATTACAGTCACTGGAATAGGGTGGGTCCTGAAAACATCTATCTGAGGTGTTAAAGGCCAAGGTACAGAGGGGCGTCTTCAGCATATGGCAGAAACTATATAACTGGAGTGTATTCAACTAAGTTCTACTCAGAGTAAACCCACTGAAATTCATTGACCTATGATGCCCATTAATTTTAATGGATCTACATAAAAAACAGCAACAGTTTGAACAGCAAGAGATGGCTTTGGCTAAATCCCCATCGCCATCATCCTTGTGTACTTTAGCTGTGCTTACCTATGGCACTGAGAGAAAGTAGTGAGCAACTGAGATGAGTAAGGGAAGGGCTGCAGTATCAAATCCCATCTTGTTGTTCACACTGAAAGGGAACTTGCCTCAGTCTTGGTTTATGCAGGAGTTGGTCAATGGGTTGGGCCATTGTTGATGGCCCTTCTGTTGTTGCTCAGTTGAAAATATCTTGCTTTTTGCTTCCTCAGATATTTCTTGGCATGGGGCAGAAACCTGGAGAAGAAGAAAATGGCCTCATGCTAAGATTCCGCAACCTGTGACATTTCTTCCTCACCCCATCCTCTGCACTGAGTGTGCCCCTCCCATTACTCTTTGTGTCCCATGTTGCCTGGACATTCAGTCATCCTCCCCTTCAGTCAGTCTGTCACACTGCAAAAACTCCTCAGATTATCCCATTACTTTCGGGGTGGGTGGAAGGTGAAAAAAAGCTTATTTGGCTGAATTTTGGGAGATACAATGACTTAAAACAATCTTGGACAAAGATTTGTAATAGATCTGACAAAATATCATTGTTCAGAACAGAATGGCACTGGACTTTTTTTTGCAAGTGTGCAAAATCCAAAAGTAATTAAAGAAGTCCTAAAAAAATGGGATACTCTCTCCCCTCCTCCATGTATTCTCATAGAAAATATTATCTGACTTGGTCATTTGGTTTAAAGACTGCATGCTTCATTTTCTATTATATGTGCAATCTTAAGTGGTCATGTATAGCTGGCACATGAATTATAAATACATTCAAGCACAAAACAGGAATAGGAACCTAGAGTTTGTGAACCTAGTTCCTGGGCCGTCGAGAAATGTCAAACAGCAGAGAAACACCACCATTCTTCTGTGTTTGTGCACACGTGGTCATGACTTTTTCCCTTCCCTGTATTCTTTGTTAGTCGCCATATTAAACAAGAGACAAGCTGGAAGAAAAAGGGAAGGGAATTTTTTCTGCTGAAACAAGTAATAAGTATTGGTACGGTTGAAGCAGGGAAGAGGATGGTAACAGACAGAAATCCAAATCCACTTCAAGGTACATGTGGTATCTTTACCACGTCAGATCCCAAGTCCAACTTGGTTCAGTCTATGCCACAGATTGCCCTGGCAATGCAGTGGTACCAAAAAGTAGGATGTAAGTTGTTCTCTGTACCATATCACTTCTGTTATGTCAATAATTTCTCATATTTCCACTTCAGTTACATCATCTGAATTAAGAGGATGAGAAATTGCCAGAATGTACACACTCTCTTTATATGCTGAACTTATTTTGATGCTTACCAATGATTTTTTTAATGCAATTTTTCCTTTACAGTTTCCAGAGAGGTGAGTGTGTTAGTTTGTTGCACCAAAAACAAGAGTCTTGTGGCATCTTAGACTAACAAAATTTGTGGTTTACATACATACACACAAATGGTAGTGAGGGGAATATTAAACAGTGAGATGAGAGAGAAAGGAGATGCAGAAAGTTCAGTGGCAATTGCATTATTATTAAGAAAGACCATTCTCAAAGCAGTGTTAGTGATAACACAAATATTCTGACATTGGTAAGCTAATTAACACATGTAATGTGATAAAAGCCCATTATCCCAATTCAAGCCATAGAAGACAGAATTGAGTGGCTTGAAAAAAATGGAATTTACTGGTTTCATTTTTCAGTTTCCTTTTAAAGTTCCTTTGTTCAGCTATTTCAGAAGTCCACAAAAGCTTATGCTGTAATAACGTTGCTAGTCTTTAAGGTGCCACAAGATTCTTTGTGGGATTTTTTTTCATTTTGCAAACCTATAGTTTGGGATCAGTTCAGCTGTCAGAAAATTATCTGATGCCTAATTTGACATGCTATTTTTGTAACATTTAAATAGTGGTTCACAAAATACACAGTTTTCTATAATTTTGTGTTGTTATATAGATTTTGGGTTTGGGGTTTTAAAAGAAATATTGGCCCTTCTGCCGCCTTCTAATTGTGCTTGAGCTAATTATGCTTGTAAACTTTAATTGCTGCTTCCCATACCCTGTTAGCCACTGAAAATGCCGTCCTTTTGTTTATAGGAACAGTATGTACATTAAAGATATTTACAATAAGGTTTACAAAAATAAATTTCATTAACATAGATATTCTCAAGTCACTATAAAAGGAATCACAGTCTCAAAAAACAACTTTTTTTTTTTTTTAAAGTAAGTTATATTTTAGATACTTAAGGCAAGGCCTCTGAAGCCCTTGTTATTTGTTGTGGTTTAAGTGGTAATACAATGCCACCTGCTGTTTTCAGGAGGTTACTACTACAACATGATTGTGTTGACTTTCAGATACAATATAGGTCTATGTGAGCAGACACATTGAAATTAAAGCTTATCACATAAAGGTCTTGCCAAGCCTCCTGCATAACTGTATTGACAGTTTCCTATGTATGCATATTTCTCCTAGTTTTCCTGCCCCCATTAGATAAAAGGATCAAAGCTACTAGGAGCAAGCTTAATTGTAATTCTTATAGAAGGAATGATTTATGTATGAAAAATGGCATCAACAGTCTCTGATACAGATAGTTCTGTATTTTCAGTCTGACCAGAGTGAAAGGACTTGCTGTCCAATGAGTTAGTATTGATTTTTTTTGTCTCTACCCTCTTAGCTTTCTGACTCCATTATTTTTGATTTTACTATGAAATATATATCCTTTCTACTGACATCTGACAAACACTATATGGAAGTCATTTTATATACCAATAATGTGTTTGTCAACAATATTGTAGACTAATGGATAGAGCTTCCTTCCAGTCCATTTTTATCCAGTTAAAGTCACTGAAGTAATTCTGGAAAACATTCTGTGATTTTGTTTATCATGAGGAACGTCCCCACATTGTGAATGTCATTCACATTAGAGCACTCACAAATAGCAAAGGTCATACCATGTGTATTCATGGTTTTCCCACTGAATGTTTAAATTGCAAGAAACAGTTGGTTTGTCAAATGTAATGTATACATGGTGTATGTACTTTTTTCTACATAGATGTGATATGTCATTGGTGTAGGAAAATCATGCGTGAAACAGCCTGCAGACACACATATGCCTGAGAATCCAGGGCATGAATGTATCTGGCTTTTTGATTATGCATGGTCACAAAATCTTGATACCATTTCCATCAGAGGAGTGACTGACAAGGCCATATAGCAGTTTATCAATGAGAGAGAAAGGGCAGCATGTGACCTTAATGACGCTGTTGTAGATACTTAATGCTAAATAAGCTGACATTATGCCAGTAGCAATGGCAGCATTCAGTGAATACATAAGCACATAGTGAGCCAGCTGACCTAGTCTTCTGTGTCTGATTCTGTGCAGTAGTTTGAGAGGTACGTATAGATGAGCAGAGCTCAATTTATTTCCATTGCTTTTTATGCCAGCATTATTTTTTTTCATGTTTCCTTGGCTCTTTGACTGACAAAAAGCAGATTTAAATTATATAATGTACAATACTGTTGTGCCTGACTCTGAACAAACATAGCTTTTACATGTAATAAAACTTATATGTATTGTTTGTCCATATAAATAAATACTGAAATACTTTCCTGGATAAGAGTTGATGTGCTTAGACCTATATAGGGCTGACATTTTAAAGGGAAGGGTGCTTAAAATACATATAGCCCCCAACATAGCTTCGGACTGTCCAGAGACCTTTCTCAACCCAGGAAATATCACAGACCGATGTGTTCCCTAGGGTGTGCTGTAATACAGCTGTTATCTGAATACACTTTCTGTCATGGGATGAGTTCTATTTGGTTTCTTACTGTGCACAGTACTTGTGTTTCTGATGAATCTTTTCGTTGTCGGTATATATTTGCCTCATCTTACTAATTTCATTTCTAACGAAAGAGGAAAAAATGCAGCATTCATATTTATTAGACTGAAGCTCAAAGGAAACAAGTGAGTCTGTAAAATGATTTTTTTCTAATTCGAGCACATTCTTCAACCTTTTCAATTGTCATATTGATTTTTTTTTTCAAATGCTGCATAAAAGCACTGTTAGAATATTAAAATAGTTTACATGAATGCTGTAAGGATACAGAGAACTGCTTTTGGGATGCAATGGGCTCTGCACAGAATCACCTATCATGGTATAGGAGTGATTCTCAGTGTGGTAGTTAGACTTCCTTGAGAAGCTTGAACCATGACCATGTTGGAAGTGGGGCAAGAGCAACTCCTGTTTTGTTCTTTTGTTTAAGCTCCAGAAGGAAGATAGAGCTAGGGTCCTCCAGATGGATAAGCTTTGTTTACCTTTTACCTGTGATGCTCTGACTGACTTCCTTCTGTCGCTAGACTGTGATGCCTTTAGGGAAGCTTACCTGCCCCTCCTCCTTCTGCCCTTTCCATTCCTTTGTCCTCCGGCTGACCAGGAGAGAGGAGACTCCCTTTGTCTCTGCTCTCTCTCCAAGCATGGGGCTGACTCCTACACCTGGGAGTTATGCCTCCAACTTAGCTAGTTAGTTAGAACTAGGTATGCCTTTTCTATCTACTATGTGTTTCTATAAATAATGTAGCTTTTCTTATTTTACTAAGTCTTCAGTCTCAGTGATGCTGATGCAGGGTAAAAGCCTGCTTTCTTAGGCAAACGCACGCACACGCTGGCACACTCGCATTTCAACATCTGCTGTTACTCTCTGCTGCTGTGCTGCTGCTTTTAAATGAAATTAAGCAACACAACTACACACAGCGCAACAGACCAGTTGTTGGGTGAGCTTTTTATTGAGTCAAGATACAAAACACCAAGTCTCTTCTCCTTTCTGGCATTACAATGAACTTTTGGGTTGGGGTGAGAGCGGGCACTTTATCTGTACTCATTACAACAGGAATCCAACTCTTGATTGACAGATACTTTGTCAGCAGTGGCATCCTGTTTGTACCTGGTGTAAATGGCAAACATTTCCATTTCATTGTCCAAGGATTTGCTTTACCCTTCCCATCCATTTTTCTCTGAACAAAATACGAATAATTTCTCCTTGGCAGAGCCATCGTTCACCTTAAGAGTTTTCCATTTCTTGAGCAGAAGAAATTCTTTAGAGCGATATTTCACAGTGCTGATCTTAAACTTATGCTAAACCATACTGACATTACACCCTTTTCTGTAGACCAAACCAGCCTCGTAGAGCAAGTGAAACGAGTGAAAGAAATTGAAGCAATTGAAAATGACTCCTTTGTTCCACAGACATTCAGATCAAGCAAAGAAGTCAAAAAGGTAAGTTTTCAATCTTCTTTCTTTGCATAGAGCCCCTTGTGAGCTTGTGCAAAATGGGTGCATTAATGCAGTTGACATTGTCATTGACATTGACTGATCATACTGGTAATCCTAATCCCAATAATCAGAAATCAGGCATATGTGGATCCCATATAATCAAGTAATGCAAGTTTTGTCAATAATATATATTTTTCTAGTAGCAGCAGAACACAAATACTGTTATAAATATCGACATTTCTGACACAATGACTTTATTTTATAAATTGCAATACAAATGATTAAGTCTTTGGTTTAGGTACAGAGAAATACAAGGTTGTTTGTTCCGTATGAGGGCTTTTTGTCTTCCCCCTTCCAGTGGCCACAGCCTGGGAGGTGCCTCTCCCCAATCAGGGTCATCTGGAGCAACATAGATTATGATATGAGAAGCTACCAGCAGACCAAATCAAACCACTACCACCCCGACATCAATGCACACTTGTGCTTCTCTGAAACCAAACAAATGTATTTATGAATATCTGTTTATAAGTTTGTTTGTTTATTTATTATTTGATTTATATCCCGCCCTTCCTCCCAGCAGGAGCCCAGGGTAACAAACAAAAGCACCAAAAATACTTTTAATCATAAAAACAGACTTTAAAATACATTAAAGCAAAATATCTTTAAAAACATTTTTTTTAAAAGCTTTCAAGACATCTTTTAAAAAAAGGTTAAAAACATATTGTTTTTAAAAAAAGGTTTAAAAAGATATTAAAAAGCAATTCCAACACAGAAGCAGACTGGGATAAGGTCTCCACTTGAAAGGCTTGCTGAAAGAGGAAGATCTTCAATAGGCACCAAAAAGATAACAGAGATGTGTTTCCAAATACAGGTGACACAGCTCTGAAGCAGTAACAGTTACACAGATGTTTTAGTTGATTAAAGGAGGGAGCTCTCTGACACTAGATTTGTGGGTGTGGGAGTGGGTTGAACAAGCTATCTTTTGAGGCATTCTTCAATTGCTATTTTTTCTAATACTGAAATTAAACTCTGTGTCAGGAAATGCGTGCCACCTGTCACGTGAAGAGAGTCAGTGAAGATGCATACACTTTGTGATGTTTACTAAATTAGCTGATAAGTACTGTGTATATCAGATTTTTTTTTAAATGTCTCCTGCAGTTTTTCATAGGTTCGAAAGAACATGTTTCTCAAGTGGCACTAGGGCACCACCAAGTGGGTTGTTATCCACCAGCAGCTTGAAGAGGCAGGAAAAAAATCAGAGCTCCAGGTTGCTTCTGGGAAACTCCTTCCTCTGGAGCCTCACTTTGTTTTTTCTACCTCACTTGAACAGGTTGTTTCGCTACTATTCTTCTGGCCATTTGGACTCTTGAATCCTTAGAAGGCTGCGAGTGAGTCTTGCACGCTTGTGGAAGCGTGTGGATGTCCACCTTGTGGTATGACAGATGTTGTCTGACTACCTGACTACCACAAATTAGGCAGTCGAGTTGTCCGCATCTGGGGAAATTGCAGGGTTCAGCACACCTAGAGTGCAAGGGATGAGCCTCGTCCTGGGAAAATCTCCTTCATGATCAAGTTATCTCCCCTACCAGAGGGACAGTCTTGATTTAAGGCAGCTTCCTATGTTAGGAATGCATTTCCTATGTGTTGGAAAATGAAATGTGTAGTTGTCTTCAGAACTTCTGCAGAAGCATTATTGTTTCAGTTGGAACATAGTATCATGTCCCTTCAGTTGGCGCTTGGCAGTTTTCGCTATTTATTTATTAAAATTTATTTATTAAATTTATTAGTCGCCCATCTGGCTGGTTCCCCAGCCACTCTGGGTGATGCACAACATAAAACATACAATTCACATTAAAACCTTAAAATTCCAACAGTAACACTAAAACCTAACCCACCCCAAAGGCCTGCCTGAAGAGCCAGGTTTTCAAGGTCCGGCGGAAACTCATTATGGAGGGGGCATGGCGTATGTCATTTGGGAGGGAATTCCATAGAGTTGGTACCATGATTGAAAAAGCCCTCTTCCTAGTTCTCACCAGTCTAGCTGATTTAACTGGTGGGATGGAGAGGAGGTCTTTTGAGGCTGATCTTGTTGGGCAGCAACACTGATGATGCTGGAGGCACTCCTTCAGATAGACTGGGCTGAAACCGTGCAGGGTTTTAAAGGTCAAAACCAACACCTTGAATTGGGCCCGGAAAGCAACTGGTAACCAGTGCAACTCCTTCAGCACTGAAGTAATGCTATATAAGTCTTATAAGGCATCCTATATTATAAGGCACCCTTGCTGCAAATAGATATATTAGTTTGTGAGCCCTTGGAAAACATTTATTTTTATCTTTTTATTTTGTTTCACAAGAGAAATGCACAAATACTGTATTTGTGACAATTGTTTTGAGAAAATGGGAGCCTATAAATATAAATGAAATTCCAAGTCAAAACTAGAAAAAGTACTAGAATCCAAAAAGTTCAGAAGCCGCAGGTGGCTTTTGCCCAGTCCATAGTTCCAGTTTCCAAGGCAACCTGGTACTTCCATGTGTCCAGTAAAATAGGTTCAATGGGTCAATATAGGCATACTTTTTAACAAGAGGAATTGTTATTGTTCAGCAGATTCTCCCTGATTGTCAGTCTAGTGTCACAATACAATGGTATTCTCAGACTACTCAAAGCAGAATTAATATGGCTATAAATATTATGAATTTTATTCTCACCCCTGCAATTAGGCAATAGAACTTGCTGAGGTCAAGAATGAACCTGCAACAGCAGAAGTGGGAAATGCTGTTCTGACTACTACTGAAAAAGAAACAGTGACTGGAATTATTCCTACTACTATCAAATATCAAGATGAAAACTCACTAGCCCATCCTAATGTAAGTAGGGTGCTACTTATTAGAATAGTCTTTCTCTAACAAAGTTCATATGGAGGAGGAGAGATCATACAGAGGGGGAGAGATGAGGTGATGTTATCTGTGTATTCATATGTACATACCGTTTCACAAAATATTTAATACTAGAACTCATAGCATGAGCATACTTGTATAAATGTGGGAATCTAGTAGAGTGACAGAACAAAGCTGTATTTCTCATTTGTTTTATTTATTTTCAGATGTGTGAGCTTTGTGTGAGAGGGTTGAGAGGGTGGGGAACCAACTTTACTTCTCAAATTCACTTACATTCCAGAGGGTGTACACTGTTTTTAAAAAAGGTATTCTGACAATTGCATCCATTTATCAATGAAATGTTTTGTCAGATACATTATGGCACTACAGATGTGATGCCCACATGCTCTCATTTTAATTAAGCCCGGCCACATTTCCCTTGGTCATTGTATGCATCAAAAAATATAGAAATCTGTCATTCATACAGAAAGCATTTATTCTACCAAGCCATGTAAATGATGCTTTAATATTGGGGGAAGTACCTATCTTCCAGAACTTCCTTTCTAATTAGGTTCAGGGTATTCTTCACTTGCTACAGCAGAGATCTTTGCAAATCTAGGGAGATGCATGAAGGATTCAGCAATGTGACATAGGGTTAATTTATAAACAGAGGTGCCAGAACTCAAAATTACCTAGTTTATGTGTCTAGTGATTGTGGTTACACACTTGGCGAGGGACAGATATTTGGTATATGCTTAGCACACTGATGCAAATTAAGCCACAGTTTGACAGATGCTAAAAATCCTAACGTTGATGAGGGCATCTCAGTGTATGTCTCCCACTGCAGTACTGATTGCTTGAGGTTTCTTGCAATGAATTCATGGGGTATTTCCAATACTCTCAAATGTCAGCAAGATATCCATATAAGTTATATCAGTTTTCCTTGTCTTACAGCTGTTTGTTGACAAAGCAGAAGCTGAAGAAAGATGGTTCCAGAGGCTGATTGCTCTTCGACAAGAGAGGCTAATGGGCAGCCCCGTGGCCTGGGTGAATTAAATAGCCTACAGAATTTCACTGTCTTCTGTGCGATAAAATCCCAGTGGTAAAATTGGAGGAGTGTCCAAGTAAACATGGTCTTTAAGGAAAGAAACATTTTAACCTTGCCTCTATGCAAGGCCAATATTGTTTTAACTGAGTACTGTAATGACATAACTGTACATATCTGAATGGCTGGTGCTTGCATCATAAGCGTAGAATGAGGGCTGGATGAGAAGGAGCATTGGACGTTCTGCCAAGGCACTGCAAATAGGGAATGGTGCCTTATTGTCCCAAGGGCAGCTGAGAGATCTTGGCTGTGTTTTGACAGAATTCACTCCTGTTAGAAAGAACTTACAGGGTTTGTTTTCTCAGTCCATCTCCCTAGGGCTATCAACTGTAATACAAGTTCTTTATAATTCAGAATTGAAAGATACCCAGAATGAGACATCTCTTATTATCAAAGGCTTTAAAATGTATACCTCTCTTCCACAACAGAAGCAAGCAAGTCTGAGCTTTTCTGTTCTTTGACTATCTTTATTAAAATGTAAGCATATGCTTTGCAGTCTGTGCTACAAATTACTCTGAATACAGGATACCAATGAATAGAGGGAAAGAGAAGTGATCATTTGGTCTTTTGCGCAGTTTTCAGTCTTAAATTATATTCAGTGTGTAGCAATGTGGATGCAATGATAAGGTATTAAGATACTATTTAATAGCTCTGTGCTCTAAAAATGAAACATGCCACTGCAGTCTATGCCACTTTCCCCATTGATGCTTGGTCACCAGAAAAGTCTAGATATGGAACTCCTTGATAAGAATTGGGAGACACTTGTATAGGAAAGGCATCCAGGATCTCTAAACTACACAATAAGAATGTAATTTTATAAAGTATATGTTGCTAAGGACTTGAGGTTCTTTAAACATGGAGTATTTTCTGCTATGTGTTCTTCAGTCTACAATCTGAGTTATATTTGGATATTTTTAGATCACTAGTGGCAGACTAAGTCATGTTAAAAACGCTGCCAACTGCCACTAAACAAAAGAAGGATTAACATTAGTTGATAAAGCAACCATCCCTGTTTTGTGGTGTCCGCTTTTTGTACACATACTGGCTGAGATTCAAAGTGCCATGTATGGCATTTTACACATGTGCAAGGGCATTTCAGTTTCTCCTCCCAGTGGTAGCCGCCCCCCCAAAGCCCTAGATTGGAGGGGTCTCTGGAGCAGCACCCTAATGGGTGAGAGGGATTGCTGTTGGAAGTGGAGATTGGCCATTAACTTCCCCATGTGCACAGGGAATTGTTTTGCACATATTTGCAGGTGTCTGGATCCACTGCTTTTGTCCTATCATAAATAACTTTCTCATGTGCACAGAAGAGCTGAACTAGATCTTAAACTATGCACAAAAGGGGTTATGTATATGTATACACTGTTTTATCATGCCTTATCGTCTGGGGGGACAGGAAGATCTACAGCTTTCATAGCCGAGTAATAAACCTTACTGTGCAAAAGCTTTAATTGGTTTAGCTTTTCAGACTAATATTGTTTGTGACTTTTAGGAAATTAATGCACTGAATTCGTCAAGGTGTAGTTGTGAGATTTTGAGGACATGATTTAATGCAACAAGTTAAGTGATTATATATGAAGTCTTTCTCCACCCCCCTCAATTCATGTTCAAAAGGTTATTTACTAGAGGTTATATCCAATGTTAATCCTACTCAGACTAAACTTGATGAATTTAATGGGCATGACTAACTTTGGTCAATTAATTTCAGTGGGTCTACTCAAGCTTAGTTGGATACAACCTTAGATATATTTCAACTATAAAATAAAATAAAAGGATAGAATGTCAAGTAAAAAACTTATTTTCTGTCAAACAGATGCTCAAAAAATCAGTACAATATTCAGAAGGAGATACCCAAAGGCTTATGATTGATGATGTATTTTCACTGAAGTAAAAAAAAGTAAACTTCATTCCCCATTAGAAAATACTGGCTAGATTTTAAGATACTCAGTTGCTAGGTGGGCATAGAAAACAAATCAATAAAGTTATTTAGTATTGTGAGTACACTTGCTCATGCAGGTCATATTATGCACTCCTAATCTTCCCAGCCAGCGCAGGGTACTAGATTATATCTATATCTTCTCCCATACATTGCAGGCACAAGTTACATTAATTCTTGAAGCATCATATTGTCAACCAAACTTTGCTTCATCTCTTAAAATATGTTCTTATATGAAAGATGAGTAGAAAGCTGAAAGAGAGAAATTTCTTTATTAATATAACCAATTGAATCATACGTAGTCCTATTTTCATTTATTTATATACTAGTTTAATCCTATCAGTAGTCTGTATTGTATATGTATATGGTGTGCAGTGTTTTTCTCAATTGTTTTTCCAATAGAAAGATGAAGTCATTCTATGTGTCCTACTTTTCAAAATGCTATCTACTGGTATAGAGTGTGATCAGTGAACTGAAATCTGAAAAGGGGGTTATGCATATTTCCACTCCTTCCCAAAGGATCAGAGCAGGTTGCATCAGGGGTTTCCAAACAGTGATCTTCAAGCTTCATTCAGGTGGCCCATGGCATGGCTGTGGATTTGTGGTGAAAGAATGGAAGATCGCACATCCATCACATTAAATATTCATATTGGTTTTAATTGTATTTTCATTGCTTCCTTGATTCCTAATATTCTAGTTTAGTATATTACAATTTGAATTCTATGGAAGCAATATAATATACTTCAAAAGCAGACAGCATCTAGCACAACACATCTGCTACAACAGGTGGAAAAATCATTAAGCGGTCTGCCAAGACCCTCAGCATTTTTCAGGTGGTCTGTGGGGGAAAAAAGATTGGGAATCACTGGGTTACATTTTGTATAAAGTAACTATAAAAAAACAAAAACTCTTCATTTTAATATTATAAAAACAGCCGTTTAACCAAATATGAGTTTGGTCTATTGTGTTAAAATATACTGGAGTGATCCAAACTCACATATTTCTTTAAATATTTGCCTTCTCTATCAAAACCAGATGTGACTCTTAGTCAGCCCTAGCACCAGATCCCCTTGCACAGACAGCTGCATGCATAGACTAGATCCTAGCTCAACCCCCCCCACACACACACACACAAACACAAAAGAGACACAAAAATATAAAACTAGTATGCCTTGGGGATACCAAAGAATGAACAGAACAACCTGAGTTCATTCTCTATTAACGTCACTGGGGTTCAGTCATAGGTCCATTCAATCTTCTCTCTCTTTCATTGTTTCCCTAAAATATGCATTTTTATAAATTTTGGTGTGCACTTTTTGGGACCAGATCTACCTCACAAAATCTGGAGAAGTGCATAATCCAACTGATTTGTGTGTTCCAATCTGCAAGCAACTTCAGGAGCATCAAATCAGGTTTAATTAAAAAAAAAACACTATAAAAAGCAGACCAAACAAATTTCTCCTCCATCTCTAAAGATATATTTTGCCCTTCTAGTAGTCAATGCCTCCCAATATCATGATGAACCTGTCCCAAACAAAATTCAGTATGTATCTTTTCCATCTGTCCTGAAACCAATTCCTCTTATAGCCTTAGAGGCACCTGCTTGATCATATGGAGCCTCTCCCACTCTTTCTATTGTTTCTGTTTTGCCAACTAAATATAGCATTAGAAATAGCTACAAACAGTACTCAAAACAAGGGGAGATTCACCATGCTATTTGAAAACGTTTCAGGAGAGGTAATAGAAAAAGAACACATTTTCTCTTTCTCTAGAAACTTTCTTCCTGCTATATAGCAAGAAAACTCTTGTTTGAGCTTGAATTCCAGAGGTGGAATAAGAAAAGCAGCTGTAACTTTGATGCAACTGCTCCAGCAAGAAAGGAACATATCACAAAACTGCAAGACTGTAGTATGCCTTCAGGCATATGCTTTCAAAGAATATTGGGGATGCTGTCAAAGGAGAAATCATGTCTTTATGTCAAAGGTATTTTGTGGTTCCAAATTGTGACTGAGCATTTTGAGCTTTTTATTTCAGCTCTATATTTCATATACAGCTGGTATAGCACAGTGGGGAGGAGAGCCTGGCTGGGAGTCCAGAGTCTGTGAGTTCAAATCCCTGCCCGTGTCTCCTGGGTGTAAAGGGCCAGCTAAAGATCACCCCACAGTGAGCGGCTCAGGGGTTACATGCCCTGCCACCTGTGCAGCCGTGGGCAAGCTGCAGAGTCCCAAGGAGCCCAGTTGCCCCCCAGCTGGCAGTTGCGGACAAGGCAGGGGCTGGCTTGTGCAGCTGTGGCAAGCTGAGCAGGCCCTAGCCAGCTGGGGAGGACTAGCCTCAGAGGGAGGCAATGCTACACCCCCTCTGAATACTGCTTACCATGAAAACCCTATTCATAGGGTCGCCATAAGTCGGGATCGACTTGAAGGCAGTCTATTTTCATATTTCATATAGTGCCATAAAACCTCATTTCAGACTGACTACTAGTCATGATGGCTATGCACAGCTTCCAGGATCAGCCAGCATGTATCTGAATACAAGGGAACAACAGTGCAAGATCTAGTGCTCTCATGTCCTATTTTTGGACTTATCATAGGCATCTAGTTGGCCGCTGTTGGAATCAGGATGCTCCGCTTAATTAGTCTTTTGGTCTGATCCAGCAGGGATTGGACCTTCCTGTATTCTTGCATTCTTAAATCAACACATCTTATGCTAAATACAGCCCATTAAACATTCTGATTCTCCATCTTTGAAGTGAATTGTATTTACCCTAAAAGTATGGTCCAGTTGTGTTAGGGGGCTTGCTCAGAGCAGGATGACCACATTACCATTATTACATATCTCTCCTATGGATCCAGTCACTGTAATTTAGGAAATGTGTATATTTTCCGGTGGTCCCCTAATGGAATCCAACGTATTAGGCTACCTTCAGTCATTGTCAGGGCTTGAGCCATATATAGCTGTAGAGTGGGAGCAAAAAGCCAAATCACATAAGAGCCAGGAAGACTATTGCTGTCTAGTCAAAGTCATAGCTAGACAGGAAACTTTTCATCGCCCTTCCTGTTAGAGAGCCAAAGGTCAACCTCCAGTACTGGAAACTCTTTGCTACTCAAATAGATGCTCCAAACTGCTGCCCTGGTGGCTCTTCATTCTATGCACAGAGCTGTGGGTTTCAAGAGGGTTCCCCAGCAACTTTAGCAGTGGTGTATCCTGCCATATATTATTTATTATTGTTTGTTTGTTTGTTTGTTTTGGATTACATCAGAGCAGAGCATATGACTGATAGGCAACATTGTTTTCCTTTGCTATTTTTTTTCCAGATAGTACTGCATTTAGCAGTCTCAGTAGTTAAGAAACTAGGTTCTAAAAAACAAAAATAAAAAATGTCTGCTCTATATTAATGCTCAAACTCTTCATTTGTCTCCTGATTGTTGATGTATTTTCTTCATAAGCTTCCTCTTCCAGTGACCTTGCTGCCAGCTTCATCTACTGCTGGCTTTAAGAAAGGCTCCTGCAGGCAGCTGTTTGCTGGACTCTGTGTGAAAATGGGACTTCTGTTGATTTGTTGAGTTGGTAGACAAGCAGAGTCAAAGTGCTGGCAGGTAGGCAGAGCCAGTCTGAATTTCTCTCCTTTCCTCCAGCCACAGTGGAGATTCCAGAAGTGTTACCACCTCAGTAACCACTACCATCCCACAAGTACAACAGATTTTGGACCAAGTCTTACTTTGTCTGCAAAATCACCCCTTCCCAATGGGAACACAGTATGGTTTATATGAAGCAGGTAAACCAGAAGGCTGTCTATATGTGTAATAGTGTTCTCTTTAGAGACGGGGTATCTGTTTCAGTAGTCTGATAAGAGACCAGGTTGCCAACAAGATTTTCTAGGGCCTGCACAAGTGTGTGTGTGGATTGGGCCCTCCAATTCACTTGCAAAAGAGGCCACAGATTTGCATACAATTTGCATATACTTTGTGTCATACACAGATCTGTCCTCTTTTGCAGGTGGAGTGGATGACCCAAAAATAGTGGCTACATGTGAAATAAAATGTCTGACAATGTGAACAGGTGAAACTTTTCCCATAATAATAATTTGTATTATTGTTAAATTTATTACCTGCCCTTCACCAACAGGTCCCAGGGCAGGTTATAACAGTTTAACATTCAGTGTTAAAAACAATTAAAACAAAATACAATCACAGGAATAGGGTGGGAATAATTGTGTTTCCGTACGAGAAAAAATTTGACCTGTTTAATTTTTGCCTGCCGTACAGCTGTTAAGGGCACAACAACCTTGTTTTCCTCATTGCAAACCCTTAATCAAAGCCTATGCTATGCTACAAACCTGTACCCTCTTACCTGGGTACCCATTAAACACAAGGAGACTTACTTCTGAGTAGACATGCATACAATTTTACTGTAAGTTAGCTATACAGTGAATTCTTAATGAGTGCTTGGTCTTTAGCTCCTACACAGCAGGAAACATGCCTAAGCCTCTTTGTAAAGTTTTCATATTTTACATTTGCTATTTGAGAGTGGGGAAAATGTTCTTTAACATCCACTGTGCAGTTGTATTTGTCGAAAATGGCTTCTGGGGAGTATCTGATCTCAAATGAATTCATCACAGGAAAGACACATCCTGGTTGCTAGGAAAATAGGAAGGGCAAACTACAGAAATTACAAGGATTAGCGAATGAGAAGCAGAAAAAGGACACTGAAGAAGAGGGGAAACAGCAATTTGTTAGGATCCCAGGGATTCCAGTCATCTGGTGTCCAAACTACTCAAGAATCAGTCACAGCTTTAACTTTATCAATTGGCTAAAACACAAAGGAGAGGGCAGCCAGGCTGGCTCATCTCACAGAAATTGCTTAGAAGGCTACCTGCATATTTTGCTTCATAACTTTCTTTCAAGGAGGGCTAGATATACTTTTTTTTAAAGAAGTCTTAGAGTCGGGGCCCCGCTACCTATGGGCCCAATACCAGGGCAACCATTGGATTGTGAAACACCAACCCAAATTGTGTTTGCATTTTGACAAATTTATAGGGCGGTACAATATCTCAGAGAGGAGGTCTGGTCTCCTGCTCCCCTGGTGCATTCACTATAGCTACCCAATTTCCCTGCGTTTTAAAGTTTGATAGAAATATCTGTGCGCTACAGGTACGTTCTTAAACCGCAAGGGTTTTTTTTGTCTTATTAGTGAATATAGCATAGTGTTTAAAGCAGTCCATGAATCTGGCCATGCCAGAAGCTCTTTTTTGTCTTTATTGGAGAACTTCTTAACACTTTTTAAAAAAGAAAACAAACAAGGAATCTTGGGGCCAAGTTATAAAACCAAACTGATGTGCTAGAAACTACCAAGCCCCATTATACAGTGATGTGTAAGATGGGTTGTGACCTATGCTTGCAAAGTCAGCCTAGATACTTTCATTCATAATGTGTCAATATGGCCATGTGAATTGGCCATCATTGTGAAACAGGGTTGAACTCTTCTGCAATAAATCATGCTAAAATCTTAAAACAATTTTAAAAAAACATTTATTTTACACTGTGTGGTTATTGACATGATGGCTATGGAAGTCATTGCTCTCTGTTAACCTAATGAAGTTGTTTCAGTACCATTGTAGACAAATATCTCCTTTAAAGAACAACAGAAATGTTCCAATGCAAGAACTTGCTTTATAGATTTGTAACGTTATTAATATTTTCTGAGAGGTACATCACAGGCTGCTGGCCTTTGACACAGTATAAAAGATTTTTGTTGCCGTGACTGCAGTATATAAGCATTATTTATTTACTCGTAAATTATTGATGATCCTCTAATTCATGTGTGATGGGAGGAAGTAAGTCTGTGAGTGACTTATAAGTGGAAGTGTGTCGAAAACCTGTAGAAATCAATGATGAATCTATCTATAGTTGGTCCCAGTGTAGGTTATGTTTATGCAACAATGATGAATGGTAGATCAGCTAATGGACAGTTTTTAAATGTTGTTATCAGTGATTAATGTGTGGTACTTGGAACCCTGGAAGATGTTTTGTTTTCTGTGGTATGTGTAAAGGATTTCTGAGAGCCCACTGGGTACCAGTATCTAAGAGGAAAGGAGCAGCATGTAAAGATTCCCCACCCCCACCTCAGATCTCCAAGTAATTTACAGAGTCTGTTAAGAGAAGTCTCGTGCAATAAGCAATCTAAATATAGTTCATCCAAGCACATTTATGCCATTGGGCTTATATTTTTAAAAGTTGCTACCTAAAAAAAAGCAGTTTCCAGTCAAAGTAGAAATGAGGTCAGTTTGGTAGAAATTCCCTCCCCTCCTTAAATTTTCAGTTTATAAACCTGCTATAAAACAATGCAATACATCAAAATACAACTCCATAACAAAACTTCCAAATGGAAAAAAAATACAAAACCCAGCAATATATTAAAATATACTAGTATAAAACTTTTTCCAAAGCTACAAAAGTGATATTATAAAGCAGCAGCAGCAGCAGCATCTCTCCATACATGTGTGGTATGAAAAGGTGTGATTTCTGGCAGTTTTGGAGAGACTGACTGCTATAGTGCAAATATTTAGGGGACAAATTAAAAAAGATACATTTTATGCCAGTTGGCTTGACTTCATGGAACATATAGCAAAATCAGAAGCTCCCAACAGAATACTAGCATGTTACGCACTTAAAAGGAACCAATAAGTCAGCCACTAATTCTCTCAAAAGTCTGGATGCACTTGATGGACACAATAAGTCATGATTATCAGACATTTCTCTGAAGCAACAGACATTTCAAAGATGCTAGTGTAATAACTATATTTTATTTTATAAATATTTGTTATTAACATTTGTATTATGAAAAGTGGTCTTGGAAAAGTTTTCTTTGCATTTTAATTTTTTTTAATCAATAAAACAACAGCCTGTCATAAACCCCAAATCTGTTAAAAGCCATTTGAAACAGGTAGGTTTTTTATATCTTTTTGAATACCATTTCTAAAGGGCCAAACAGACTTCCCTCAGGAAGGAGTTCCATAATGTAGGAGCCACTACTGAGAAGGCCTTGTCCGTGGTGCAGACCAGTCTAACTGATCTTAAAGCCAAGCCATGAGCAGGGTATAGCATAGGCATTGACCTTTAAAGGTCAAAAACATCCATTTGAATTATACCCAGAAACACACCAGTAACCAGTGATAGAGAGTCAGTGTAATATATTGTCACTGTCTGGCCCCAAGAAGCACATAAGTGGCTACATTCTGCATCAGCTGAAGATTCTGAGTTATCTTCAAATGTTGCCATAATGTAATATAGTAGCCTACTTTGGATGTAACTAGTGAATGCATGACCCGGCTAAGTGTGCTTTCTCTAGATAGGGTCATACTGGTGCACCAGCCTAAGCTCATAAAGGCACTCCAATCATTATGACCGCCTGTGCTGCTGTAGACTGTGCCAAGTCCAGAAACCTCAACTGGAAACTTGGTTCTTCAGGGTGAGTACAGTTCAGAACCAGTTGCATCCTTCTACCAGATCAACCAGTCTCT
This sequence comes from Rhineura floridana, assembly GCF_030035675.1. Classification (NCBI taxonomy): domain Eukaryota; kingdom Metazoa; phylum Chordata; class Lepidosauria; order Squamata; family Rhineuridae; genus Rhineura; species Rhineura floridana. Next base: position 124,495,884 of record NC_084486.1, read on the forward strand.
CCATCCACAGCACCTCCATCTTGTCTGGATAAAGCTTCACCTTGTTCAACCTCATCCATTTCAAAACCATCTCCAGACACCTATTCAAGAGGTCCCTTGCCTTCTAGGAATTTGTAGGTGGAAACTGTTAGAATAAACAAACTTGCATGTTCCCTTGTAAAAAGGGAGATGTTCCCTTTAAGGGATATTTGGGGAAATATCTCATGTACCTGTTTACCATGATGTAACTTCCTAATGGGTGAGGTTAGTTACCTGGCTTCCTCCTCCTTTGTCCTGGAGATTCCTGAATAATCTCCATTACTGAGCTTTTTACCTCTGGGGGAGGCCGCATGGCAGATGCTCTCAGAGCATCACTATCAAAGACTAAGATGGACTAAGACTTCTACTTTTTCTTTCATCTAAGCTAGAGCCTATGTTTCTGAACATATGAAAGGTTGTGAGTAAATATTATTTATCTTTTGCCTAAGAAGGTTGTGTCTGTTGTTATTTGTGCCTAGGGAAAGGTGTGGACTGGTTTACATTCTCACTCTGCTGCTTGCATTTATATCTCTGCTAAGAAATAGGACCACGAAACTTAGTTCCTATTTCATTTTATATTTTTAAAATACCAAACAGAAACATGAGCATATAATCAGTCTAATTCTGACATCATAACCCAAGCCTCTGGATGACTTTCTCCAGTGGTATTATGTAGATGTTAAAAGGCATGTGAGATGGGATGGAAATCTGTGGCATCACAGGGCAAAACAAGTCTCAGTTGAGATTGCTCCTCCAGGAAGGACCAGAGTCACCACAATACTGTACCTCTCAAGTTCAGCCAAGCCAGATACCCCAGAAGGATAGCGAGGCCAGTGGTATGTAAAGCCAGCAAGAGATTTAGGCGAACCTGTCAGGTTGCACTCTCCCCATACATTCTCCAATGTAAATAATCAATGAGGCTTATCAAGGTTGTTTTGTAAACCAGGTCTGAAACTGGATTGGAATGTATCCAAATAATCAAGTTTCTTCCAAAACTACACGAGAGACCACCACCTGCTCCAACACCTTACCTCAAAATGGAAGATTGAACACAAGGCGCTAATTGCCTTTGATTATAGAATCATGACTTGCTTTCTCCCCCCCCCCAAAAAAAGGCTTCTCACTACTGACTCTCAAAACAGATTAGCTGGACAACATTGTGTGACTGCATTGATGGCAGAGAAATAAAGGTTATTTGCCACCATGGGAACTACAGAAAAAGCCCAAAGATGTGTTCTTGCGTTTGGATTTATTTATTTATTTATTATTTGATTTATATTCTGCCCTTCTTCCCAGCAGGAGCCCAGGGTGGCAAACAAAAGCACTAAAAACACTTTAAAACATCATAAAAACAGACTTTAAAATACATTAAGACAAAACAACTTCAAAAACTTTTTTTAAAAGCTTTGGAGACATCTTAAAACTTTTTAAAATATTGTTTTTTTAAAAATGTTTAAAAACATTAAAAAACAATTCCAACAGAGAAGCAGACAGGGAGAAGGTCTCAAAAGGCTTGTTGAAAGAGGAAGATCTTCAATAGGCGCCGAAAAGATAACAGATGGTACCTGCCTAATATTTAAGGGTAGGAAGTTCCACAGGGTAGGTGCCACCACACTAAAGGTCCATTTCCTATGTTGTACAGAATGGACCTCCTGATAAGATGGTATCTGCAGGAAGCTCTCACCTACAGAGTGCAGTGATAGACTGGGTATACAAGGGATAAGATAGTCTTTCAGGTATCCTGGTCTCAAGCTGTATAGGGCTTTGTACACCAAAAGTAGAACCTGGAACTTGGCCCAGTAGCAAACGAACAGCCAGTGCAATTCTTTCAGCAGTGGGGTGACATGTTGGTGATACCCTGCCCCAGTGAGCAGTCTTGCTGCTGCATTTTGCACCAGCTGCAGCTTCCGGACCAATCTCAAGGGCAGCCCCACATAGAGCACATTACAGTAATCCAGCCTGGAGGTTACCAGTGCATGGACAACAGTGGTCAGGCTATCCTGGTCCAGAAACAGCCACAGCTGTCTTACCAGCTGAAGCTGGTAAAAAGCACTCCTAGCCACTGAGGTCACCTGGGCCTCTAGCGACCAAGATGGATCCAGGAACACCCCCAGCCTATGGGCCTGCTGTTTCAAAGGGAGTATGACCCCATCCAAAGCAGACAACTGACTAATTATCTGAACTCGGGAACCACCAACCCACAGCGCCTTCATCTTGCAAGGATTCAAACTCAGTTTATTGGCCCTCATCCAGCCCACCACCGAGTACAGGCAGCCCAGGGCTTGCATGGCCTCTCCCGATTCAGATGTTACAGAAAAATAGAGCTGGGTATCATCAGTGTACTGTTGACACCTTGCCCCAAATCTCCTGATGACCGCTCCCAAGGGTTTCATATAGATGTTAAACAGCATGGGGGACAAGATGGCACCCCACAGCACAACTGCCAGGGGGCCAAAAGACAATCACCCAATGCTGTTCTCTGAAAACGACCCTGGAGATAAGATTGGAACCACTGTAAAACAGTGCCTCCAATACCCATCTCACCAAGTCGGCCCAAAAGGATACCATGGTCAATGGTATCAAAAGCCGCTGAGAGATCAAGTAAGAGTAACAGGGTCACACTCCCCCTGTCCTTCTCCCGATAAAGGTAATCCATCAGGGCAACCAAGGCTGATTGAGTCCCATAACCAGGCCTGAACCCGTGCAAGATAATCTGTTTCATCAGAGAGTACTTGCAATTGCTGCGCCACCTTCCCTAAAAAGGGGTATTTGCAACCGATTGGTAATTTTTGCAGACCAATGAGTCCAGGGTGGGCTTTTTCAGGAGCCGTTGGATCACCACCTCTTTCAGGGCAGCTGGAACCACTCCCCACAATGATGCATTGACCACACCCTGAATCCACTCGGTCAAACCCCCTCGGCAAGCTTTAATAAGCCAAGAAGGGCAAGGGTCGAGGCGACACTTTGCTGGTCGCATCATCTCAAGCACCTTGTCTACATCATCAGGCCACATCAGCTGAAACTGTTCCCAAGAGGTTGTAGCAGACATTGCACTGGACACCTCATTGGAGACTACAGTAGAAGTAGATGGGGCATCAAGACTGCTATGGAGGCGAGCAACTTTACCCTCAAAGTGCCTTGCAAACAATTCACAGTGGGCCTCCGAAGGGTCTAAGACACCATTTTCTGGAGTTGATGTCAACAGACCCCTGACAATATGGAAAAGCTCTACTGGACAGCTACTTAAGGATGTGATGGAGGCAGAGAAGTGGGCTTTCTTCGCCACCCTCACCACCACACAGTAGGCATAGTTATGATGTTTTACTCATGCCCAATCAGCCTCACAGCACATCTTTCACCACTTGCGCTCTAGCCGTCATCCAACCTGTTTCATTGCCCTTAGCTCATTGGTATACCAAGGTGCAAACCGAGCTCCACAATGCCAGAGAGGTTTGGTTATATTCATGTTGAGTCTTTCACCACTTGAACTCTTATCAGTCTGATCTTTTTGCCACCTTCAGTTCCTCAGAATATCAATGAGTCAATAAGGCTCTACCATATTTCGGCAAGGTCATTTGGGAATGAGTGTATTGATAGTTCAAGTCATCCTCTCATTCCAAGTGGCAAGCAGGATTTCAGCAGGACTACCAGTCATAGGACATAAATGATGTCCTAAAGTATAAGGCAAAGGAATCGAAACATTATCTTTGTAAACCAGTGAATTTATAATAAAGTTTCCTATAACTGGTCTAGAAGGGGTCACTTGATTCTCCAGAAAGTGGTCCAGGAGCTAGCCATGTATTTATCTCTGTCCTCATTCTCCTCAACATCTCTGCTACCTTAGATACAATTGATCACTCTCTCCTGCTTGCTTCCCATCAGGGCTTAGTTTTCTTGATTCTGTCCTCAGGCCTACCTGTCTAATCACTCACATTCAGAATTAGGAGACTCAGAATATAAACTCCCCATGTTTTGGGAAACTTCATCTCATTATGAGTTAATTCCAGGCCTTCCAAATATGGTTTGTAATGGGATCCCAACACCACCATCCCCCCTCTGCAATTAGGTCTCTCCTGTCTGTAGCAAGGCCTTGCCATTAATTATCATCCCTTTCCCTTCTCATTGGTAAGGGGCTGTGTGGGTGTGTTTGGTCTGGGAAGGAGGGGCCCTGTTACTTTTTCTGAACTTTGAGAAAAATACAGAAATAATTTAAAAGCATTCTGTGACCCTTCTAGATTATTTCTGTTTGGAAGTTCAAGCAGTATCATACCCCTTTAAACAGTCATGGCGTCACCCAAAGAATCCTGGAAAAGAACTATAGGTTGTTAAGGATGCTGAGTTGTTAGGGGACCCCATCCCCTTCACAGACAGACAATTCCCAGAGTTCCCTGGAAAGAGACATTGATTGTTAAACTACTCTGGGAATACAGAATTTTGAACATTTTCTTTTGGGCCTGCAGAGCTAGCTACATTTGCTTTTTTGCTTTCTCTTTAGTATGCTAATTCCATCTTAAACCAGAAGGGGGCATCCAATAACCCAATCTCCAGTATACTTGTTCTTAGCCACTCAAAGTGCTGTATACAAAGTGTTGTATATGCAATATTCTACTGAAGTCTGATTACTTGGGCTGCAGTCCTAAACGTACTTACCTGGGAGTAAGTTCCCACTCAATTCAGTGGGACTTCTAAGAGGAATACACAGTGGATCTGCGGTGTTTATTATGGGAAGAAGGAAATGTTTATAAATTAGTTCAAAGACAGATGTGCAAATGAAGCCAGTAACGTAACTGCATTATTTAAAGAGTAAGCAGTAACCATTTGTAAAGTTGCATTGGTTTCCATTTGCCACTTTTCAGTGTCTATATTATGCACTGGAACTTTGCCTACCTAAACAGGTCTGTGTATACCTGATCTGTAATGAAATGTTCACTTACAGATCAAATTCATTCCTGCTAATGAAAAAAAAATCCGCTGACAGTTGACTATCCTTGATTTAACTGTATAATGCATTCTCTAGATCTTCCCATAGTATGTTCATCTTACAATGGCAGTTTTAGTTTACTCAGTATATGCATCTTATCTTTTCTTGCAATATTCTTGAAGATATGCATTCTATAAGAAACAAATACAATGCTAAGAAAAAATATAAGCAGAAAGTGAAATTAAAGCAAAGACAATTGTAAGCAAAGACAAATTGTCTAAATATTGATTTACAGTAACTGCTTATCAGACTTTACCGTACATCATCCCTGTGAAGTATCCATGTCACTGAAACACCTTCTTTCCCCCCCCCCCTCCCCGATTTCTCATGTGAGTAATGATTGAATGTCTCTCAGGCCATTTTGCTGAACAATATTGTGTGGGAAAACCTTTGTACCAGCCCTGAGCTCCTAGGAGGATGCATAGGAAATAAATGGAATGGATGGATGAGTAGATGTAGATGATCAGGAAACTATTTTACACATCCCACATTTGAAATTAATGGGATTTTCTGTAACACATCCTGTCAGTTTAAGGAGAGCTTGCACAGAAGTTCCAGCTGCATTGCACCCTTTAATTTTTTATAAAAAATAAAACCTCTATATAATGTTTATGGAACTGAACAACATTATATTAATACCAACAATACATCAATATTGTAACATGACCTTTTTGTTCATGATGAATGTACTTAACGAGGCTGCCAACTGAATGAGATTTAAATACCCAGATCCTGGAAATGAATAAGAATTAAGAAGGTAAATTAATTCCCAAGGGGAATCATAGCAGAACTCATTACTTCAAGAATAAAAATACCTCAAAACTTTTAATTAAATATATTTACTCTGAATGAGTACCATTTGGCAGGTTTCTGCAGTCTCCATAATCTCATTTATGCAAAAGTTTTCATATATTACTGGCAACATCATTAATCTCGTTGGAAATGTCCTCCAGACTGACAATCCTGTAGCTGTGAGATGGTTTCCTCACAAAGCCTTTTTATCTGTAGAAAAGAACTCTAAATCAGACAACAATCATAGAAAGGCCTGAGCAATTAGAGATACCACTCTCAGAAATGGGCTACTGAATTTAGCATTTTCCTATGGCTCTCATAATGAGCTCTGTCCTAATAGGAGCCTCTTTTGCCTCTAACACCAGAAAGAATTAAGAGTATCTAAAGCTCCTCCTCCTCCTCATTTCTCCAACAGTACATTCTCAGAGATTTGAAGGAACTGGGGAAAGGGGATTCTATCTTCTAACGTGAAAGAATATTTGAGAAATGAGTAAATAATCATTGTCCGCAGCAGGCCAAGAGCCTCACATTGCTATCCTGTTAATGGTAGAGGAGAGAGAGAGATTTTGTGTTTCTATAATTAACATCCTAAGAAGGGTACTCTGGGTGTTCTAGCCTAATTTATAACATGGGTCTCTGGACATCAACTACAAATGATGGCAGTATACATTATTTATTCAACTAACTCAGTGTGAGAGACTGCAAAAAATGATATAATCAGGCAGTAGCAAATATTCCATGAGATAATACACCCCAGAAGTTGAAAGTCTGTAGGTTTTACATGCCTCAATTAGGGCCAGTTTTACTGTTGCAAGATGTGAGATGAATATGAAAATACTGGTACATTAATAAGAATAATACATTGTTGCATTAATGGAAAGTAGGTGCAATGGAAAGCCTCAACCATGCACAATTTGCACCTTTCTTTTCAGGAGAGAATCAAGGACTACTATTTCCTCAAAATGCATCCTTTTTGTAACATTATTGACATCCAATAAATGTAATTGTGTTTACTATGTGTGAAAGTCACTTCAAATATTAACATAGAAAAATATGGTCTCTTCAATTTTGCCGCCTGTACATACTGCATATGGTCAACAGTGGAAGCTCAGAATATCAAATGGCTGGAAGTCTGTACTAGCCTCCTTTATTCATCAGAATGCTACTATTTGTTCTGACTTCAGCCAGTAGGATGTTGACAAAGGTTCTAGCCACCTTGCTGGCTCACCTGAGTGTGTGTGTGTGTGTATGCTGACATCCTTGTCCAGTTGCCCCCTTTGAAACTAAGAGACATGCAGTCTGTCCTTAGACCACAACTTTCTGAGTCAGAGGATCAATGTATCAGTGGATGTCTATGGAAGCAGGCAAAGTGGAGCACAGTTCTTGCCTCTGCCCCAGTAAAATATCAAGAAGCTAGCAACTGAGGGCCTTTGGCTTCAGCAGAGGAAGATGTGTGAGAGTTCAGCAATCAGCCAATTGCCTCTCCTGCAGCTGCCATTCCACCTGGTTATCAAACCTATATGTAACTAGTGCCTGTGTATGGTTTTTCTCCCTGTTCTCTCCAATCCTTTTTCCTTTTGTATTTATCTATTAGATTGAAAAAAATGTGAGCAGAGTGTTGTTTTAATCTTTGCTTGTACAGCATATACAAATCTATAGTAATTGGGATTGATAAGTTAAAAGTCACAGCCACAGGAGACATTAGATAGCATCTGCAAAAGTAAAGGGAAAGTTCATCTTGGCTACCACCATGTTCATGCTTACCGCAGTGGGGAGATAACCAGTGGTGTCTAGGTTCTCCAGTGGGACTTGAATATATAATGACAATGAGCTGTGGGAACTCCGGAGGGAAAGAGAAAACAACATACCCCAACCCATGTCTTGCAAACTCTTTTTCACTGGAGCCTGAGCAAAGGCAAGAAGGAAGAGGACCGCTTGATCCCTTATATCCCTGCCCAATTACTGAGATCTATGTGGGTCCAAGCCTGTGGAACGCCTTCTGAGATTAGACCTCCCTGCTGATCTTCAAGTGCATGACTTTTTTGTTTCAACAGGCATTTTAAAGACCTGGACTGTGCAGCCCTTTAAACAGAGGACTCCTTCAAATAGAAGGCTGTCCTGACAAACCTTCATATAGAGCAGTGGTTCTCAACCTTTTTTGCTCCATTCCCCCTTTTCACCATTGTTCAGAATATAATTCCCAAGATAGTCTCTCATGGCGTGTTGACGTTTCGCGAGTGACGGTGGTGTTTCTCGTGAGAGAAAAATTTCTTAGTTTACATTATAACCTTTTTATTCTCCCAGGCATTTTACTGTTTACTGTTTATTGTTAAGTTATTCTATATTAAGTTGTTAAATGCTCAATGTTGTATGTTTTTAGTGATTTTATCTGATTTTTATTTTACTGTATTGTATTTTATTCCTTGCTGTGAACCGCCCAGAGAGCCATTGGCTAAGGGCGGTATAGAAATGGAATGAAATAAATAAATGAGGCTGTCCTTTGTGTTCATGGCAGCAGTGACCTTGAAGGAATATTGTTTTCATGGCAGTCATCATTTTGCCTCTGAGTTGGGAGTGGTTTGCTTTTCTCCAGAGCTTTTCAGTTTCCACAGACACATTGACTAGACCCTTCATTCACACCCAAGATTGTCTGTATTTTATAAATCCCAAGTGCTCCTCTCCTGTTGTCCAAAGGAAAAGACTCATCACAAATGAAGTGTTGGAAAATCCTGTAGTTTAATTAGCTAGGAGCATCTGAACCCTCAGTGAAACCTTCCCTAATGTGACACTGTTTTCATACATCCTTGAAGAAGTAATATAAACAGTGAACTCCAAAGCTTGGAAGGAAATGTTTGGGAAAACATAGAAGGGACCTTTGGTCTTACCATGAAACAGCCTTGTGTGTGCATGTAAAGATGATCTCAGATGCATAATCAGCTCCATCTAGTGGTGGAAGGCAGAAAGTCACTGATCTATTTTCTAGGAGTCCTCTGGTTTTTCCTTGACTCTATCACTCAGTTATCCAATAACCAGCCGAAAACCTTCTATGCTAATCAATGCCCTTTAAAACAAAGTCTGCCATATATTCTTTGCTAAGAACATAAATACATGTAAAGAGATGAATAACATCATCAGACCACATTAGAGAGCGTCCCTGAGATCATCTTTACATGCACGCAGAAGGCCTTTTCACAGTAAGACCAAAAGTCCCTTCTCCCATACATGTAAAGTTGATCTCAGGTGGGACATACCCAAGCTGAGCCATATAGAATGGGAATCAAAGGCCAAATTGTCATTGTGGAAGAACATGTTGTAACACTTCTTCCGAATGCCGCTTCATCCGAGGCATACAAATCAATCTTGTAATGTTTAATGAACATATTCAGATTAACCCACATAGCCACACTGCATAGCTCAGTTAGAGAAGCATTAAGTGCAAATGCAGCTGTAATTACAGCAGCCCTAATGGAGAGGGCCACAATCTGTGCTGCTGGTGATAGATTTAAAGAAGTGTATGCCAACGTTATGCATGCTTTAACCCATCACGCTAACATGGAAGAGGAGACTCTCCCAGAGAAGCTGGATGGAAATATACAAATAATGAGTCCAATTTATGGAAGGACTTTGTCCTAGAACTATATACTTTTAGGGCCCTCCACGCATCCAGGGAGTGCCATGCTTTTTTGGTGGGGTGAACTGGGGACAGACAAAAGCAGGGTAAAACAAGTGCCTGCTGACAGTGAAAAGAAGACAGAACCTTAGGTTGGAAAGGGCACAGTCCGCAGGACCACCCTGTCCTTATACAGAAGTATTTATTCACAGAAAGGGTACTGAGCTCTGGCTGAAGTGATAGCCACCAGAAACAAAACTTTGAAAGACAGTAAGCAGAGAAATGGATTTTAGGGGCTCAAAAGGAGGTTTCTGAATAGTCTTTAGTATTTTGTGTAAACCCCAAGTAGGGAATCAATGTTGAACCGGAAGTGCTGTAATTGTAGCTCCTTGTAGAAATCACTAAGAATGGATGTGAACCTTTTGGTTTGTCCAGAGAAGGTGACAGCACTGAAGATAAAGCTGAAGCCTGTCATCAGAGTGTATTAGGCCGCAATCCCATAGATAAGCCATCCTGTAAAAATGCCAGAACCTCTTGTATGCCTACCCTCTTGGCGAGTGTGTACTTCTTTGAGCACCATGCTGTCCTATCCGAAGCCAAGAAATGCAGATGCACATGGTTCTGTGAGGTTTTCTCTTTTTATTAGAATTACAATTATGTCAGAAGCCTTCCAACTCGTTCACCTAACTATGCTTTCTAGGAACTAAATCCCTCTCTAACAATGACTAAGCATGTCTTCGCAGCCACAGATGTTGACGCAGCAACTCCCCCCCCTTCAGTGCCATCTTAAATAGGTTTCTCTTTTGCTCCTCCTTAAGCCCAACTGTTGCTCTTTGCACCTCCAAAGCCCCTGGGAACAGTGCTGGACCTCAGCTTCCCCATCTGAATGGGGGCTAACAGTCTGTTCAGGTGTGGGAAGCAGCTGGGCACCCAGCTGGGGATCAGCAAGTTGGCAAGGTGGTGCTTCAGGCGTGGGTGAGGGGGGAGTGTTCAAAGGAGCAGCCTCTGACAGCCCAGGTTGTGCTTCCATGGGGGGACAGGTTCCTGGGTGTGCTGTGAGCCCTCCTCCCTCAAGTCATCTTCCCAATCCTCAAAGTCAGAGTTCCCCTCCTTGAAGCCCCCCCCGGTCCTGAGCCATAACATCATCCCTCCTCAGATGCCGAAGCTCCCCCTACCCCGGGGGTTTGTGCTTGTCTGTATAAGGAACTCTGGTCTGGTTTTGTCTGGTGAGACTCTCTCACCAAATCTGGTATGTGCACATTGGTCGCCACCTCCCAAGATCGTTCCTCTAGAGGGTACCCCAACTACTGGAACAAGTATTGTAACTTTCCTTGGCAGTGTTGAGAACCCAGGATCTGTTCTCCTTCAAACTCTTCCTGACCATCAACCAGTAAAGGGGGAGGCGGGGCTTCTGTTGTTTGATGGGGATCTGGTGGCTTCTCTAGAGTAAGCAGAGGGTGATGAAAGCCGGGATGGACTCTGAAGGTGGGAGGCAGAGATGAAATGCCACGGGGTTGATCTGGGCTTCTACTTCAAAGGGTTCTAGTCTTTGAGCCTGCAATTTCTGACTAGGAACCTTTGTGGGCAAGTAACGTATGGACAGCCATGCTTTGTCTCCAACCTGTATTTCTGGGCCAGGCTGGCGGTGTTGGTCTGCCTGCTGCTTATAGTCGGCTTTCACCCGCACCAGTTGCTCCTGTAGCAAGTACTGCATTGCCTGCAGTTCCTGCACAAACTCTGCTGCCGCCAGTACAGCCAGAGTAGCACTGGGATGGGCAAAAGTGTGCGGGTGATATCCCAAGTTGGCAAAGAATGGAGTCTGCTGAGTCGAGGCATTCACAGAGTTGTTGTACGTGAACTCTGCTAAAGGCAATAAAGCCACCCAATTGTCCTGCTGGTAATTTACATAACTGAGATACTGCTCCAAAGTAGCATTTACTCTCTCTGTCCATCTGTCTGGGGGTGGTGTGCAGACAACAGTCTTAGCTCACTCCCTAGCAAATGCCATAATGCTTGCCAGAAGCAGGCGGTGAACTGGCTACCCTGATCCGAAACCAAACTGGAGGGAAGTCTGTGGAGCTGAAAAATGTGCTGTACAAATAATTGGGCAGTCTCTCAAGCAGTTGGCAACCCGGTACAGGAGATGAAATGTACCATTTCGTATCATCTGCAAATTTGATAAGCATGCTCTGTACGTCCTCATCCAAGTCGTTAATAAAAATGTTGAAGAGCACTGGGCCCAGGACTGAGCCCTGTGGTACCCCACTCATTACTTCCATCCAGTTTGAGAAGGAACCATTGATAAGCACTCTTTGAGTATGATTCTGTAGCCAACTGTGAACCCACCTGATAGTTGTTCCATCCAGCCCACATTTAGCTAGCTTGCTAATCAGAATATCATGGGGCACTTTGTCAAAAGCTTTGCTGAAGTCGAGATATATTATGTCCACAGCATTCCCACAGTCTACAAGGGAGGTTACTTTGTGGGTAGGTGCGTCTCTTCAGACGGGGACATGGCAGCCAGCATTAAAGGAGTAGTTTTCTCAGGGGGTTGACAATGCTGCTCACAATAATCTGACTGGAACATCACAGTAGCCTCTTTCCAAGACATAACAGGATCGTGTTGAGCCAGCCAGGTCATACCCAGCACCACCGGAAAACGTGGCAAGATGGCTAGATAGAAGGACAGTCATTCCATATGCCTGGGAACTTCCACCCTCAGCGGCTCCATAGCTCTGGCGACCGCTCCTGATTTCAGCAGCCACCCATCTATGGTCTTCACCGTGAGGGGAGACTCGAGCTCCACAATGGGCACTTTGTGCCTCCGGGCAAAGTCCAAGTCCATAAAATTACTGGAAGCTCCTGAGTCCACCACGGCAAACACCGGAACCTCTCCCCCTGCTGGCGAGGCTAAGCAAACAGGTAGATGTAAGGCGAATCTTGGTGGGAGAGGCTTAACTTGAGGTCGCTGACTTGCAGACAATCCCAGCTCTTGGACCTCTGCAAGGGCTGGGATTTGTAGTTTTCCTGCACCAGTGCCTTTTTCGATTTGGCCGGGCAGGACATGGCCATATGCCCCACCTTCCCACAATATAAACATAGGTCCTCTTTGGACCTCTTCTCCTGCTCCTCCTCTGTCAGACATGGCTGCACCCCTCCTATCTGCATAGGCTCTACCCTCAACTGCAATGAGGTTCCCATGCTGGGTGGATTGTGGATGTGGGGGAGCAGTAAGGGGGGCAGGGTTCGAGCCACCTCAGCCCTGAGTTCCTGGCAGTGACCCTCAAGTCTGCTGTTGATCTGTAGACAAAGCTGAACAAGTTAAAAGTGGTCGGTGGAGAGGCTCAAGCCAACTCATCCAAAACGTCCCAGTTGAGCCCCTGCCGGTATAAAAACATCAACCCAAAGCCTCATGACCCTTCTGGTACCGCCAGCACATCAACAGTGGGGGTTGTCAGCAATTCGTTAGTCAATTTGGCTCAACCACCCCAAGAGGAAGCAAGCAGCAATTCTGATGTTCCCCAATCGGCAGTTTGATGATGCCTACAGACCTTCTTCCACAGATGGCAACTCATCACATTGGATCTCTGGGTCATTCAAACTCTGAGGTTTTGGTGTGGCTAGAGCTCATTTCTTCCCCTCCTCCATGCTTTATTCCATTGCCTGTCAGCTTCCCCAGACAGGAAGCTCAGGGTTCAGGAGGCCTTTCATCATCTTTTCATCACTGCAGCAATAGAGACTGTTCCTCATGAGGAGAAATTCTGGGGCATCTATTCAATTTTCTTTATGGTCCCTAAGAAACATGGGTCAGCCCCGGGGGATCTGAAATTCCTAAACAAATACATCAAGTACTGCAAATTCAGGATGAAGACTCATCACAAACTTAATGTTGGAAGATCCTGTGGTTTAATTAGCTAGGAGCATCTGAACTCTCAGTGAAACCTTCCCTAATGTGACACTGTTTTCATACATCCTTAAAGAATTAAACAGTAAACTCCAAAGCTTGGAAGGAAATGTTTGGAAAAACATACAAGCCAACAGTTATCAGAACACACTCAAAACAGAGTATGCCTCACCTAGCAAGATCATATTTATCTGTCTCTCTTAGGAGAAACAACCAGCAAGGCCATGTAGTCTGTACTAAAAATTAAAATACAACAACTCTGCACAACTATTATTGAGAAGTGGATTGTCTCTGGGCATAAACAGAGGCAGTTACGTAATGAACTGTGTAATATACTTATTGTATGTTTTTGCTATAAAGGAGCTGTAGTGAATATTATTTTGAATTTGTGTGATTAAACTTCTCCCTCCTAGGGAGATGATGTCCAGTAATTGTAAACAAGCTGTATTTGTTATACTTTGCTTATGAAGGAGACAAAAGAATCCAAGTTGAAGAATGAATCCTAGTCTGGGGCCCCTTTAAAACTTTTGAGTACATGGGGCATATGAACTACAGCACTGTAATGGGAGCTGTTGTGGCTATTGGGCTCCTGCAATGTCATCTTGTGTAAGTAGGTGGGAACTTGTTGAGGGAGGAGATGGTAAGGACAGAGGAAAGATCAGCCATTTCTTGGTACAAATTTTGAATGGCACTATTTATTTTGATTAGCTGAACTGTGTGCTTGCTTACAGGTGGCCTTTTGGACTTCTCAGGGGGCTTTTTAAGCCTGTGCATGCTCTTTCTCCTGCCTTTACCAGTGGGGTTTCTATTATTCACCTCTTTCACCTTAGAACCTGACTTGATGGGCTGCTGCTTCCTTGCAAAAACTAAGAAGAATTTTTTTCTTCTATCACTAATAGGCATGAGGTTTTTTGTCTTCCCCATCAGGTCTCCCCTTTCACCTCTCTGAACTTTGTCAGATGTGAGGGCTTTTAGGAGTGGGTGCCTGTTCTTGAGAAGAATGTACTCTGTTTGTTACAACATTTGGGGAGCAAGCGGAGAGTTTGACAAACTGAGGTTGGGTTTTATTCTGGTGAGTTCACAATCTGATGTAAACAGGCTTGCAACCTGAAGTTTGGGTCAGGATTGTAGACGGGTCTAGAGTTGTTTTAAGTAGATCCCCTGAAGATACGGGTGAGGAAGCTTTTTCTTCTATTCCTTTTTGGTGTCAATACAGCAATAAATAATGAGCTTAAATTTTAATTTGGGAGCAGTCAATCTTTTTGAGTTTTAAGCTTGGCCTTGATGCCTTATTACTATACTCATATGTTCCAATGGGGGCATTCTCATGCTGTGGTTTTATGGCAAGTTGATTTGGTTGACCCACTTACCCAAATTGTTTTTTAAACTCTTTCAATAAAAATTGTGATCTCTTTAAAATCTCTTCTATGTGCTGGTCTTCCTTCCATTTTCTTCTCACCTATAAAAACCACAGATGGCTGTGTTCTGTTCTGAACCTGGCAGCCCTCTGTTTTAAGCCAATCTTTCTTCTGTCCCATTAGAAGATTTTAACTTTTTTAAGATGCACCATTTATTTCACCACAAAGCAATTTTAAATCACCCCAGAGTGCTCAGCTCGTATTTATCTTGCTGTAATTCAGATATCATTTTAACCTTGTAGTGATAGCATGCTTTCACCTTGAGAATATCTTTGCATACAGAAATCAGCTGAGGAGTGAGGTGAAAGGATAGAAAGCACCATTTTAGATTTCTCTGTGTGGGGGGTATTTGTTTGTTTTAGTTATTTATATCTTGCCCTTCAAAAAAAAAATCCCTAGGGTAGCTTTACAATAAAGATTGAAGTGCAATTATACAACAAAAATAATAAAATGTATACTATAAAACAACAGCAATAAGATCTAATACAGCAGCAGGTAAGAGAGCAGCTTAAAAACTAATCACAGTAGATAAAACTCACAGTTAAAATGCCTAGAGAAGAATAGGTCTTTGCACCTTACAGTACATGCCAGATAAACATCCCTGGCAAAATATTCTACAACCAAGATGTCTCCATTGATGCCTTTCCCTGGTCACCACCTGCCTTAAATGTGACAGCAGAGATTCACAATGATAGCTCAGAGGACCTGGGTGTGAATATGTTCAGTTGCAAAACAGTATATTTTAAGAGCATTTGTTGTTACTTTCTAATACTTTATAATAAGCAGAGATGTTGGAGTTCCTGAGGAATCATCTCATGTAGCCTGAAATATGGTGCCTGCATAAATGGCACTGCACCAGGACCTCTGAACAGAGGCTGTCAAAAGGCTGAACTGCTGATAGGTTTTTTTCTTCCCCTTGATCATTGCCTGGATTCCTGCATGGTGTCACACATGACTAATACTGCTATCGTGAGAGTATCAGCTTCCATTTTACTTTCTGGGAAAAAATAGATGCAACTAGCGTTCACAGTTGTAATGAAAAGTTTAGGCTGTATCACGTGAAGGCTCAAAAAGTGGGACTACAGTGGGCAGGGCTTTAATTCCTTCAGGAATGGACCATTTCTTTGTGATGGTTACTTGGCTGTCTAATGCCAGTCTCCTTTACCTCTCTCCTGCTGTGTTATTTCTTGCTTTTAAAAAATGTTTCTTAGTCTGCAGCCCTATGGGAGCCCGTGTTATTGAACTCAATGGGAATTACTTCTGATTAGACATATATAGGATTGCAGCTTTAGAAAGTGATTGTTATTTTTATTTGAAATATTTATTAGTCACTCTTCAGCAAAGGCTCTCTGAGTGGCTTACAAACTCAAGCAATAAAAACTATAAAATAGTAAGATAAGATGGTCACAGCAGAGCCAAATAAAACACTAGCTTAAAAACAACACCACAAACACTTAAACGATCTAAGCAAATGAAAAGTTATGGAAAATATGGGAAGCAAATATGCTTGTGTTAGGATGTATTACTTAGTATAGATTGTATTCAACAAAGTCCTACTCAGAATAGACCCACTGAAATTAATGAACCTAAGTTAATATTGTCTTTTACTTTCAATGGGTCTACTCTGAGTAAGAGTAGCATTTAATTCTACCCCATGTCTTTTTGTGCCAGCTGGCCGTCCTGAAACTTCATTTAGCTAATGGAGGTAATGTTAAGGTTATTGTAATGACAAATACTTGTCTAGGTACTGGACATTAAAAAAATACTGCATCAGCTAAGCCCTAAGAATGGGTTGTCATTTATGATGATATCATTTAAAGCACGATTTGCTGACTTCCTCTAATGATTCAGATGTTTCTGCTGCCACTGCAAGAATTGCATGTACTTAGTTTTTGTCAAGTAAAAGGAAGAATCATAAAACATGTCTTACTTACAAAATCTCAGCGATAAATGGAAGGTGATCAGAGGGTAGTAGTATCGTGACATCAATTTCTAGGTTCTCTCTCTTTATCATACTTTGGCTGTGTACACACCATATGTTTAAAGGACACACGCACACACCGATTCCTGGGAACTGTAGTTTACCCCTCACAGAGCTACAATTCCCAGCACTCTTAGACTACAGTTCCAGGATTATCTGGGAGGGATGCTTTAAATGTACATGCTTTAAATGCATAATGGATATACAGCCTTTGTTACATTCCATTATGATCAAGAAACTATTATTATTTCTATTATTTGTTAAATTTATATTCTCTTCTTCCTCCCAAAGGGAGCCCAGGGTGGCAAATGCAGATGGGGCAGGCTGTTTTTATTTGCTCCTAATGAGTTCTATGGGGGAAAGCAAGACATTTTGGGAGAGGAAATAGAGCATCTTGGGAAAATGACAGTTTCCTATTTCCAGTACCTTACCTTGGTATTTCTAAACTAAATATATTAGTTCATGTTACAGCTGCATTTGGAATACTGTGTATAGCTCTGATCACCCCATCTAAAAAATGACATAGAGCTGAAAAATGTGCAGAAAACAACCGTAAAAATGCTCAGAGATTGGAGCATCTTTTCTACCAAGGAAAGGCAAAGCATTCTTAACTTTAAAAAGACAACAACTAAGGAGAACATGATAGAGACTCATAAATTTATGCAACGTGATGAAAGCAGATAAAGAAGTCTCTCTCTCCCCCCCCCCAATACTGGAACTGCAGATTACTCGGTGAAATTGACTGACAGAGAATTCAGGAGTCAGAAAAGTACTTTTTCACATAACACACAACTGATTCATTGCTGCAATATGCAGTGATGGCTACCAGCTTAGATGACTTTAAAAGGGACTTAGACAAATGCATATGGAATAAATTGCTGTTAGCTAATATGGCAAAATGTATATTTCTGAATAATTTGAATGTTGTTAAAGGCCTTTTTGTAAAAAAAAAAATAATAGTGTGTAGCATTTGAAATCTGTTCATATTTCCCAAAAGGTTCTTATGTTTTTAGGGGTGGAGAAAGGTACATTATGCAGAAATAACAGTAGATTCTACAATGACCTAGTTAGTATCAATTCAACAAGCAAAAATAAGAAAGAATCTTGTTATTAAAACTAACATATTAGAGACGAAGGCTGCAATCCATGTCTACTCAGAAGTAAACTCCATTGGGTTCAATGGGACTTACTCCCAGGTAAGGGTGTAATGGATTAAGCCTAACTCATTTATTATGGCATAACCTTTCACGGAGAAGAGTCCACTTAATCTGATACATGAAATGTCATCAGTTGCCAGGAATATATACACATGGGTATATCAATATATCAGCAATATCAATAATAAAACCACAAAATCAATGCTGTAAAACAGTCTAACCATAACCACTACGAGCTACAGAAAACAGATAAATTTCCATCAAACAGTGAAATCCCAACATCATGGCCATCCGTGCCTCCAGAAGAGTGTACCAAAACTGAGGCACCACTACCATTCTAGAATCAATTAGTCCATCTCCATTTCCATCTCACTTGGATCAACACACCATTAATGTCCTCTCTATCTTCTGCTCTGGCTGCTCATGCCCTTGACAGGCACAAGCTTTAAGTACCTGGGGAGTCAAAAAACCCCACTCTTTTAAGAGTCCACCTGCACCTCCTTACATCCAAATACACACTAGCAGTGTTCTCCAGAAGCTCTTGCCAGGCAGAATTCAAAAATGATAGTGGGCAGATGGTAGACTGTTGATGGTCCACTTGCAGCAGTGTGGTTTTTGGCTTCTTTACTTTTGTCTGCCGTGGTGTTTTGTTTTTCTGATTATTTTGGATGCTTTTAACCAGTGTTATCTTAAGTCACCTAGAAGTTTCAGCATATGGCAGGTAATAAATTTAATGTATAATAATAGCCAACATTTGCTGGCCCTGGATGCAGAGAAATGTTTGCGAAGCATTATGGGCAGTCTCTGACTCAGCAAGATGGTACTAATGTTCTTAAGCAAGTGTGCTTTCTAGTTTGCATTTTTTAAAACACAGAGTAGTTGAGCCTTAATAACTAAAAGGCCTAATTGCTTCAGGCATGATTAGCTCTTGTGTTGTTATATATGATGAGAGGAAGGAGCAGGTGTGGGCTAAATAACCTTGCCCCTGACACTGCACAATCCATGCATCCCTTCCCCCGGTATTGGCATGGAGGGGTCCTTTGCTGCTATGGAATCTGTAAGCCTGATGATTCACTCTGTGCAGCCCGCACTTTGCACCCATGTAGAGCAACACAGGAGTGAAGACAGCCTGACGAGGGCTCTACTGGATGGTTTTGCTTTGTACATTTATTTATTTATTTTATTTATTTATTTATTCAGCTTATATCCCGCCCGACTAGCAAACAGCTATTGGTGAACCTTTGGAGTTCTGTTAAAAATGGGCTGGGTCCGGACATAGTCATACTGGGAGCAGAGCTTTCAGTGTGGCTGCCTGTTCCGTGGAATAACATTCCTGTTGAGATATCAGAAGCACCCACTATCTGCACTTTCTACAAGTAACTGAAGATATTTTTGATCTGACAAGATTTCCCAGCTGGATGAACAAGTTTCTGCCATAGGTGTCTACTTTGTTTTTTATATATATATTACCTGCTGCTATTTTCTCTTGTTGTTTGCTGTTATTTCTATTTTCTCTTTTATTGTACATCACCTTGTACATCACCTTAAATGAATAAATAAATAAATAAAACCAATAAAATAAATGGAACTTGAAATCGTTCCACTGATTTCATTGGCTCTGTAATGCGAATGTGAATATTACTTTATTGTGTAGAGCCAAAGGCCTTAACAATATAAACAAAAAATTATTAAATGAACCTTTCTCATGCAACATTCTCATTAAAATAAAACAAGATTTTATAAAACTTTATAGAACTCATCAAATCTGTTAAAAAAGCTCATTATTATCATCCATTAAAAGGTCAGGTCTTAAATATAAAAGTTTTATAATACATCATAATTCTTGATATGGTGAGCCTACAGCTTCTTGGCTCCCAATATGAACTGGGCAACTGAATATGCAATAACTAAATATTGATCACCTAAAAGTTCCACTACAACTTTTTGGGGCATTCGGTCCAAAAACATCCAGCTAGTATGTGACAATTTCCCCCTTAGGATCTAAATACAGGGGGCAATGCAGCAGGTATTGATTGAGTTATATCTTGGATCTGGTTGCACCCAAAAATACATTTCTGTTCTGTGACTGGAATTCCGAGATATCTCTCATCGAGGTAAGCTCTGTAAGTGACTTCGGCTGCAATCCAATAATGTCTGAAACAGCCTTGGTCGCTCTGGTGGATGATATGAGGAGGGCATTAGATAGGGGAGAATTCACATTTCTTGTCCTCCTGGATCTCTCAGCGGCTTTTGATACCGTTGACCACGGTATCCTGATGGATCGCCTGGGAGGTTTGGGAATAGGAGGCACTGTTTTACAGTGGTTCCGTTCCTTTCTCTCTGACAGGCAACCACAGGTAGCATTGGGGGATGAGGTTTCAGACCCTTGGCCCCTCACTTGCGGAGTGCCACAGGGTTCTATCCTCTCCCCCATGCTATTTAACATCTATCTAAAACCGCTGGGAGCCATCATCAGGAGATTTGGGCTGCGGTGTCACCAATATGCTGATGACACGCAGCTCTATCTCTCGTTTAAATCTTCACCAGAGTTGGCTGTGGAGACCTTGTCCAAGTGCCTGGAATCCGTGAGTGGATGGATGGGAAGGAACAGGCTGAAGCTCAATCCTGACAAAACCGAGGTGCTACTCGTGGGTGACAGGGGAAGGTTGGGTATTGTTGACCTGGAACTCAGTGGGATAAGATTACCCCTGAAGGATCAGGTCCGCAGCCTTGGGGTTGTTCTTGATTCCAAGCTGTCCATGGAGGCTCAGATTTCGGCAGTGAGCCGGGCAGCTTGGTATCAACTACATCTTATCCGGAGGCTGCAACCCTACCTCCCTATTCATCAGCTCCCACTGGTAGTACATGCCCTGGTCACCTCTCGATTGGACTACTGCAATGCGCTCTACGTGGGGTTACCCTTGAAAACGGTCCGGAAACTACAGCTGGTACAAAATGCGGCGGCTCGTCTGCTCACAAATAGCCGCTGCCGTGACCACATTACGCCGGTGTTAGTTCATCTACACTGGCTTCCAGCTGTTTTCCGGGCCCAATTCAAGGTGTTGGTATTAACCTTTAAATCCCTATACGGTCTCGGCCCAGTTTACCTGAAGGAACACCTCCAGTACCACCAATTAAGCCGCCTGACCAGATCAGCCACGCAGGGCCTTCTCTCAGTACCACCAACAAAAACAGCTAGGTTGGTGGGAACTAGGGAGAGGGCATTCTCAGTGGCGGCCCCCACTCTCTGGAACTCCCTCCCGTTCGATCTTCGACATGCCCCCTCCATGGATGCATTTTGCCGAGCATTAAAAACTTGGCTTTTTGAACAGGCCTTCGGGACCTCCGGGGTGGGCTAATCTTTATCAATATTACTGAATGCCCGTTGTTTATACACTGTTTTATGATGCTGTATTGTATTTGCTCTGTATTTTAAATTGTAATTTTACTGGAATTTAATTGTGTACGTCGCCTAGAGTGACTTCGACCAGATAGGCGACACAAAAATTAAATTATTATTAATTATTATTATGTCTACTCAGAAGTAACTTACTCCCAGGTACGTGTGTGTATAGAATTAGAGCTTTTGGGCACAATCCAACTCGTATTTCTACCGGACTGGGAGGAGTTGGATGCAGCAGACCCCTGGACAAACTGGCAGGCTCCTGGCACTGCCCGGCTCCGCGGCGCCTCCAGGACCAGCGAATAGAAAGCCCAAAAACCGGGGCATTCTGGGGGCGCGGGGGGATTTACAGTGACTTTCAAGTTCCTTTCGGAGCACTCAACCGATCTCAATCCCCATGATAATTCCTCCGGCTAATAGGCCGGCGCAGTAAAAAGATTACAATGGTCCCTGGTGGTCCTGTTTGTGGGAACCGGCTCTCTTCCTGTCCTGATCCCGAGAACCTGTAGCTCAGCCGGGTCGGCGCATTTGGATTGCTCTGTTAGTCTGGATCTTACCCCCAAACAAGAGATCATTTAAAAAAGAACAATAACGAGATCATTTGTGAGCTGCCTTGAATGCCTCGTACTGAGGCAAAAAGGCAACATAAAATGCTTTTAATAAAAAATGAGTATTATATTATAGATTAATAAAAGAATTGAGTATTGTTATTATTCTCCTTTTGAAACTGTTGATTTTTCTCGTTTGTATTTACTCTTACTATGTATTCGTTTTTTATAAGCCTCCTGGTACTTTTTTAAAAATCAAATCAAGGGAAGAAAAGATGGCTGGCTTAATGTCAACGTTGTCTCAATGCCATTGCGCGGCCGGCGCTTTCATTTTGCACCGCGATCGGAAGCTGCGTTCTTTAACCTTCGGTTGCCAAGTTAATACCTAGCCTGGGTAGGTTTTCCCCACGAAGTCGGAACTTTTGGGTGGAAGGGGAGCGGGAATACGGGTAACGTTAAAAGCAGTACCTCAAACAAACTCGGTCCCAAGCCAGTAGCCCCGCCTTGGAGCCAGTTGCCATGGTAGCAGTCCCTCCCTATTGTTGCCCGCCGCCATTTTGGATGCTGGCCATGGCCAATGGGAAAGAGGCGCAGATTCCGAGAGAGAGGGGAGGGTGGGGTGGGGCGGGGCGAGAGGGAGGGAGGTTTGCTTCTAAGAGCCCGTCGTCAGGGAGGCCCCGACGGAAACATCTCGAGTAGAACTCGGGCTGGAGGAGGAGAAGAAACAGCTCAGGAGTCGGAGCCATGTTCGGGGGGCTGTCCAGAGTCTTCGAGGAGGATCCCTTTTTTCGGTGAGAAGGAGGAGGAGAGGGTCTCAGTCCAGCTTGGGGTGGAGGGGGCAGGGGACAAGTCTGGTGTTTTAGCCGGTGCGGCAAAGCCCTTCCGGGACAGCTTCTGAGGGCCTCGCTGGGCTGCTTATGGTGGTGCTCAGTGCCTTATAGTGTGGGCTAGACGAAGAGGAGGCGGCGGTGGCTGCAACAGCACATCTTCGCAGTCCTTTTTCTAGACTCTTCGCGTCTCGGTTGCTTTCTCTCTATTTCGCATATATCCTCTGAACGTTTTCTGTCACTGTTTCCAGAGGCGCAACCGTGTTGCTATTGCAGAAAAAAGAACGAAGAGCCTTATCGCACCTTAAAAGGCTAAGCGATTTATAAGCTTTAGTGGCCAAGAGGCCGCTTCACCAGATGCATGAAGGCTGTAAAGTGTGTGTGTGTGTGTGTGTGGCGAAACATGATCCCACTGTTTGACCTGCCGATTGAGGATAACACTTCATGTGTCTGATGATATGGGCTCAAATCCATAAAAGCTTAAGCATTATTCAGACTTTAAGGCCACTTAAGACTTTTGTGTTTTTGTATTATTAATTGTTGTTGTTGTTATTTGTTTAATCACTTTAGCAGAATTTTCCTCCCTCCCTCCCTTTGCGGTGTAAGGGTGCAACCCTCTGTACTGTTTGCATTTTGTGGCCTTTTGTCCCCATTGAGTTGGATCCAGGCTAAGTTAGTTGAACTTGCACCCATTAAAATCAACGGGCCTTTAGAGGACTTCCGGGAAGGGTGACTTAGCCTGTGCCTGCTTTTGAGACGGGCTCCTGCCTCAAAAGAAGCTTATTCAGATATATCAGTCAGTTTTTTCTTTTTTTTTTGACTGATTAAACTTCTCCCGGGTAGGGAGAAACGAAGAGATTAACCTCAAAGCCTATTTTTGTTGGGACGACCAGATCTCATTAATTTATGGGACGAGGTCCAGCCGACGAAGGTGGGACGGATTTTCAACAGCAAGCTCTATCTGTTAAAGCGAACGTTCATCTTATCTTCTAAGAGAGAACGCACTAACAGGCAAGCACCCTTCTTTCTATATTTTTCTTTTACTTGACTTAAATTGTTGCTGTTTAAAAGAGATTTGCCAGATTGATCAGTTTTTGACATCTCACTGGGGAGCCATAACTTCTCTCTGCTACGCACTAATTAATAGCTTATCTCTGTTTTTGTTGCAAAAAGCTGTCCTGGATTTGCATTCTAAAGATATACACAGAAGAGGGATTTCTATTCCAGATTTTTATTTTGAAAAATATTATACTGTTTTGAGACTACTCTCTTTTTGGTCTATTTTATTTTGACGAATCTGTTTCTTGACGATTGCCATTAATTGTTTCGATCCTGGGAACTGCATTTTGTTTACTTAACTATTGGAGAGATAAGGCTGTCTGCACTGTTTATACTGTGATGTCACCAAGTTTGGAGTATTAACCCAATTGTTGCTGAAATAAGAAGTGGTTTTCCTATATTTTTCTTTTAAAATGGCAATTAAGAAAGTGGCTGAAAATCTGGAAATAACTATGTTTCAGAAAATAATGGATGAGATTGAGATAACGAAAATTGAATTGAGTAAAATGAAGCAGGAGATTAAAGATATAAGGGTCCCTGTGAGAGAGGTGACCCTGGAAGGGGTCCCTGTGAGAGAGGAGACCCCGGAGATTGGAACAGGGGTCCCTGTGAGAGAGGAGACCCTGGAGACTGGAATAGGGGTCCCTGTGAGAGAGGAGATCCCGGAGATTGGAACCAACGTGGAACAGGAACAAGATTTGGAGTCTATGGACTTTAGAAATAAAATCTATTGTTTGGAACTCAATGTTATCTCTGAAGAAATGAATGAAGATTCTAGAGATAAAGTTATCAATGGCATGGATAATCTTCTGGACTGGAATGATGTGATGGAGCCCAATATAGAGAAAATCTATGGAATTAACTGCAGCCATGTGACAATGGAAAAACTTTTAAGAGATGACCCAGTGCATTTTGAAAAAAAGAACAGAGATATGATTTTACAGCAGTATTTCAGCAACCTATTCAGAATGGATGGCAAGAAAATATTTGGGATAGAGGTAATTCCCATCAGACTCTTACTATATGACTATGGCTTTGACAGCAAGATTATTATGGAATACTGATAATGGAAGATTGGATATTGAAATTACTGGACTTAACAAGACTACTGAAGATGGAAGATGGAAAATGGAACTAATAGAGATAATAGAACAATGGCTACTGAAATTATTGAACCTAACAGATTCTGATGTGATGGATTAATTGAAATGTTTATTTTGACTATGGTTATGACAATAAGATTATCATAATTAGTAATGAGATGGATTAATCGATATGCTTATCTGGAAAAAAAAATTGATAGATATATTTCTTAAAGAATTGAAACCTCTCTTTGACTTTTTGTGGAAAGAATAAAGTAATGTTTATGAGATTTGATGATTAAGTAAGATAACTACTGGAGGAAAGTGATTTTATAATATGACTTAAGAGACAGGATTGTTATATATTATAGACTTATAACTGATTTGATCTTTGACAAATGGGAAGTCAATATTTTACTCTTTATTTTTTCTTTTTGTTTTTTTTTTTCTTTTTTTCTTTTTGTTTAACTATTTTTGATTTTGTTTTTTGTCTTTGAATGTTTTATGATTTTGTCTTGTATGTTTTATGAAAAAAAAAAAAAAAAAAAATCAACGGGCCTTTAAGGAATGTGTAGTGTGACCCATTGACTTTGTTGGGGTGTAAGCTTGTCAAAGTTAGTCTGGGTCTAACCCAACCCCCTATACTCACACAGTGTATATGCCTGCTGAGGATAACATTGCATATATTGCTGCCCTGGGCACCTTTGGGAGGAAGGGCAGGATATAAATTCAGTAAATAAATAATATGATGGAAGTGGGCTCTAGTCCATGAAAGCTTATGCTGCAGTATATTTGTTGGTTACTAAATGCAACAATACAATGACTAGTACATAGAGACAAAGAGAACTATTACAATAGTTACTGTATAGAAATAGAAAAGGACAACAAAAAGGGTAGAACAAGAGCCCTGTTCCAAAAGATTAGAGAAATGAAAGGGAAATTTAAACCAAGAGTAGGGATGTTGAATAATCAACAGGGGAACCCTGAATGACCGAGATGAAATAAAAGGAAGATGGAAGCAATACACTGAAGAACTCTATAAAAGAGATGCCAGGATGACAGATTCATTCACGCAGGAACCATATGATGAAGAACCAAAAATTTTAGAATGCAAGGTGAAAGCGGCTCTTAAAATTCTTGGAAGAAACAAATCACCAGGCATAGATGGCATACCAACAGAGTTGCTACAAGCTAGTGAGACTGAATCAGTCCAAATTTTGACTAAAATCTATCAAGAAATATGGAAAACTAAACAATGGCCCACAGACTGGAAGCGTTCCATATACATCCCAATTCCAAAGAAAGGGGATCCCAGGGAATGCAGTAATTATCGAACTATTGCCTTAATATCCCATGCAAGTAAAGTAATGCTCAAGATTCTACAACACAGGCTCTTGCCATATATGGAGTGAGAAATGCCAGACATCCAAGCTGGATTTAGAGGTACCAGAGGTACCAGATATCATATCGCAAACATACGTTGGATAATGGAACGGACCAAAGAATTTCAGAAGAAAATCACCCTGTGCTTTATAGATTACAGCAAAGCCTTTGACTGTGTAGATCATGAAAAACTTTGGAATGCTTTAAAAGAAATGGGGGTGCCACAGCATCTGATTGTCCTGATGCGCAGCCTATACTCTGCACAAGAGTCTACTGTAAGGACAGAATATGGAGAAACCGATTGGTTCCCCATCGGAAAGGGTGTGAGACGGGTGTATTTTATCACCCTATTTATTTAATCTATACGCAGGACATATCATACGGAAAGCAGGATTGGACCAAGATGAAGGAGGTGTGAAAATTGGAGGGAGAAATATCAATAATTTGAGATTTGCAGATGATACCATACTACTAGCAGAAACCAGTAATGATTTGAAACGAATGCTGATGAAAGATAAAGAGGAAATCACAAAAGCAGGACTACAGCTGAATGTCAAAAAGACTAAAGTAATGACAACAGAAGATTTATGCAACTTTACAGTTGACAATGAGGACATTGAACTTGTCAAGGATTATCAATATCTTGGCACAATCATTAACCAAAATGGAGACAATAGTCAAGAAATCAGAAGAAGGCTAGGACTGGCGAGGGCAGCTTTGAGAGAATTAGGAAAGGTCCTCAAATGCAAAGATGTATCACTGAACACTAAAGTCAGGATCATTCAGACCATGGTATTCCCAATGTATGGATGTGAAAGTTGGACAGTGAAAAAAGTGGGTAAGAGAAAAATCAACTCATTTGAAATGTGGTGCTGGAGGAGAGCTTTGTGCATACCATGGACTGTGAAAAAGACAAATAATTGGGTGTTAGAACAATTTAAACCGGAACTCTCACTAGAAGCTAAAATGATGAAACTGGGGTTATCATACTTTGGACACATAATGAGAAGACATGATTCATTAGAAAAGATAATAATGCTTGGAAAAACAGCAGGGAGTAGAAAAAGAGGAAGGCCAAACAAGAGATGGATTGATTCCATAAAGGAAGCCACAGATCTGAACTTACAAGACCTGAACAGGGTGGTTCATGACAGATGCTCTTGGAGGTCGCTGATTCATAGGGTCACCATAAGTCGTACTCGACTTGGAGGCACATAACAACAACAAAGATGTCAGTGGGCTCCTTTTTGGGGGGGGGTGTTGTCTGGTAACAGAGCTACCCTTCCCAATGTTATGGAACTGTGCTTCTGGTATTCTTATGAAAAGTGGTTGCAGTGTTCTTTTGTTGCAGCATCTTGGTGTTTTCTTACAGGGTCTTTTAGTCCATAATGAAAGTGCCAGGCTAACATTTGTTGTGAGCAGTGCAGGTCTCAAGTCCAGCCAAAGTAAAAGGTGCTCAACCTCACGTTTCCAGGGTGCTGAAGGGGGCACCTATGTACTTGTGCTTGTTTCAATGAAGATGTAAGTTTAGTTCTTGTATACTAAAAGGATACCTTTTCAAAGCCTCCTGGAAACTATGAGTGTGCTTTTTTATTTTTAAATTCAGATACAAGAATTGACACACAGTTTTTAAAAAAAATTGCTTGCAGGAGCCAAAATTCTTTTAATGTGTTCCTTATATCATTGTTACTACTCCAGTTGCATGAAATAGAACTATAAGTGCACAGATGGGAGAACACAAATATTTAAAAAATCACTTTTTAGAGAGCAGCTGATGAAACCGTTGCAGATGAGTTGGGGTTTTTATGTTGAATAAATGCTGAAAATTTGAAGACATAAAACTTTAATTTTATTTGGTCCATTTTACCTTGTCATAATAGAGCATGTGAAAAAAAAGGTAAGGATGAAAGGTTTTTTTTTTAATGTGGCCTAAAATACTGCTTTTGTCCTGCAGTAATTTGGACCAAAAGCACCTGGGATTCCTGCTTCTTGCTCACAGAAATTTAGTGTATATCGAGTATTGTATTTGGTTAATTTAAATCTGTTTTTACTACTTTGAAAATTTAAGTTTACAGACTTGGGCTGCATTTACTAGGGAGTTAGCCTCACTGATCACAGTGGGATTTACTTCTGAGTGAACACTGCATATTCCCTTTTTGAATCTTTTTGCAATCCTGTACAGGCTGCCATAAAGGCAGCCACAAACTTGAACTTACAAGATCTGAACAGGGTAGTTCACGACAGTTACTGTTGGAGGTTTTTGATTCATAAGGTCGCCATAAGTCGTAATCAACTTGAAGGCACATTACAACAACAGCAGGCTCACCTGGAAGTCAATGCAGTTGAACTCAGTTGACAAACTTTTGAGAAGATGTGTATGGATTGCATTATAAAAGATTAAGACTGTGATTCTATGTATACTTAGTTGATCTTTGCAAAGCTTACTCTCAAACAGTATGCACAGGATCTGGCAGTTCTGCAGGTTTCCTTTTAATAGATATTTGTAAGCAACCCTGTGTAACTTCAGCATTTGACATGATGGGAAAGAACCTGTGTAACAAGCCTTTTACTTAAATGTTTTGGTTAAACCAGGGATGGGTTCTAAAATCAATTTTTTATTTAGGTTTTGCTTGATGAGTGCCCAAACAGAAAGTAGTTATATAACTTTGTGGACCATATCATTCCTGTGTTTCTACTTCCAGGTTGTTGTAATCAGGCTTGATTATATAGCCCATTTTAAGCTGGCTTTAGGAGGCCTAATGCTTTCTCAACACTGTACATGCAGGTGTTTGTTTTGTGGAACTCCCTTAATTAGTACACACCCAGTCCAATCTCTGGTGTATCCCCTTAAGCTAAAATTGTATAAGGTCGCACATCATTTGAAATCGGAATGGAAGTTGTGGATGATTTTACACTGTGTCAGCAACTTTTTTTGGCTGCTCTTTTAGAATCGTTGACAAGGTTTTCAGCTTTTATGTCATCTCTGTAGCCAACTCCTACTTTATTGAAATCTAGTGGCACTGAACCAAAGGCTTGCATGCACAGGCAGTTTCTTTCCTTTCCACTCAATCCTCCTTCTTCTTAGCCAGACCTTGTCATTTTAGTCATCATGTAGAAGTTTAAACATAGCTTGCTGCTTCTTAGGAAGAGAGTGATTGAGGGAGTGTGCAAACGAAGCAAAAGCACTGGCCTGTGCATGCTCCCAAAGAGTTCAGTATTGGCTCTCACCTTCAGATTAATACTGTACCTGGTTTCATTACTAGTCATCTAATTTCCTTTGCAATTTAGAAAGAATTAACTTTGAAAAATGCATAGTAAGCACCCCTAGAGCATTCTGGGAAAAGTTAACAGGATGTTTAAGTTTAATGTTTAAGTTGTTCTGGTTTCTTAATTGCCTGTTCATGTTTGAAGTGAAAATACATTGCATACGAGGCCAATCTGTCTACTATTTTGCTTTGGGAATGATGTGACAAAGTGTCTTTTAATATATTCCATGCTATGTTTTGTGAGAAGTAATAAAACAACTGTGGATGCAGAAAAAAACTTAATTAGACCAGCAATGCACAAAGATGAGATGTTCTGTATAGCAACTCTGAACATGTAATGGCAGTCTGTCTGATAAACAACATAATTCTACAGTGCATTGTAGCATTGTGGCTAGGAATTCTCCCAGTTCAAATTTTACCTTTGATATGAACTCCCTTTTCAAATGTACCTGTTTGGAGTTCCCAACAAGGACAGGAGTTACAAAATGAGAGAATAAAGATGTGTGCACTAGACTCCTTTTTAAAAAAAACATAAAAATATTCACAGTAGTTTAGTGTAATTCGATTGGATAACTCTGAGACAAAGCAAAGGACTTGCCTAGTAACCTTTTGAGTGTAACTGTAGTTTTTGTAAAGTCACATTAATCAATTAGTGGAATATGTTTTGTATCTTCATGTAGAGTAGTGTTTCCCAAACAGTCCAAGGGGTTGGTGTATGGAGATCTCTGGGGGAGAAGTGTTTCCGAAAAATATGTATAAGTTCAAAAAATAACAATATTAATATATAAAAGTATGAAATGTTAAGTTCAGAAGGTGAGATGATCATACACAGCTTATTACATGATCTGCAAGTCATTATGGATGCACAGTAGTTCAGCATTATCTCCCAAGCATTTTCTTGGAAGCTTGTGAGGAACTCTTTTATCACTGATGTTCAGTCCTTGACAGAACATCTCCAAGAGTTTTTGGAATTCAAGTTTGATTCAACTGTCAAAGATGATTTCAAACAATTCACTTTGGAAAAGTTCCTGCTGAGCTATCTCCCTATAAACCCCAAAACAGGAGAACAGGCTCTGTGCATCATTATTCCATTTTCATCCACATACCTTTGCGAAGTTAGTTTGCTCTTGTGACTATTAAAACAAGCAGTGCAACAGACTGGATGTTGAAAGTGACCTAAGATGTCCTCTATCTTCCATGGTGAGAATCCAGAAAACTTGTGACAAGCATGCAGCATCAGTGCTTGTATTAATAATAATAGAAGCCAACTCTTTGAAATTTAATTTTTTGTGTGGATCTTTTGAATATATATATATAATTACTTTGGTTTGTTTTTAATATTAAGCCCCAAAATTTATTTATAATTAAAAGTAATGATAATTCAGTCCTTCAAGCCAGGTTTCAAAGAGTAAGTGTGTATGGTTTTTTTATTAGCTAAAAGGGAACATGGTTTTTAAAAGGTTGGGAAACAGTTATTTAGCGTATTCTCAGGCTGGCTTAATTGAAATCCCTGAAGTCATGTTCAAACGTAGGCAAAGCGCATATTGTCACAATAGGTAAAAACCATGTAGGGACCATTCAGTTCTGTCATGTTTGTAGCTACAATGGCTGACAGTTGTCTGGTTTGGAAGCCATTCAGAGTCTAATTGAAATTGTAATGGCAAGTGGTATTCTAGACACCGCAGACTACATCATGCAAATGGGTAGGGCTATTTCACCTTGGGATTAGCTTCTAAAACAGTGTACTAATATGAACACTTCCTCTGCCTCACAAGGAGAGATCTTGAACTGGCAAGCCAGAAATACTGTCTAGGATAAGATTAGTTGTATAAATGTCTCCCTGGCCAAGCAGCTGTTCCTGGGAAGCTCTAGTTGATCTCAATCAGAATGTTTCCTGGTCCTGCCAAGTTTTTTCCTGAATAGCGCAGACAGGTGCAGAAGCAGTTTCCGTCCTGCAAAAGACAGTCCTGTGCATTTAGTTAGCCAAGGAGTTATCTCACTCCCGATGTTACAGTCTTCTGCTGTGGTTGGTGTCTAGTACCAAACCATCTGTTTTAATAAAACCTTTTGTGTAAAACATTAATTCTGCAAACTAAGCTCTTTTCAAGGGATCAACATCTATAAGAGAACAAACACAGCAGCACACTGACCACTGTTTCCCTGTTGTAATGATCCATGTTTGGGTGCCAAGGACAGAACAATGATATATACACTGCCTCAGTCATTTCCAAAGCACATGCTAGAATACACCAGCGTGAATTGAGAAAACTATTAGTGTGCTGTGAGAAGTAATTTAGATTCCTATGAAGCTGTAGAAACCTTTTATGTGGCTTCCTTCAAGAATTATTAATTTTGCTTCGTGTCTGCATCAGGAGTGATTGAATGAACTCATGTTGCCTGTTACAAAATTATCTAGTTTTAGAGGATGTCATGTGTTGTCTCTCTGCATAAGTCACTCTTCTGGGTATGTTACCTCCAAATCTTTTTCGCATAACAGTGAAATGTGTATTGATTTTAATTTAAGACAACAGCGTACTATGGCTGTTGTTAAGTAGAGTAAACACTGCACATTCTCTACCAAGATAACCATTTTACACTTTGGAATTTTGCCTGTCTTTCTAAATGCATGGCTGCATATGAGCGCTCTCTCTCTCCCCCCCTCCCCCCCACACCCCACCTTTAATATTATCTTTAGAGATCCAATTGCTGCACACAATGATCACATGCGTCGTTTCTTTTCTGAACCTTTTGGGCGAGATCCATTTCTTGCAATTAAAGATGGAGGAGAAGGCGCTCTAGATCAAAGACGATGTCCTGATTCTCGGATTGCTTTGAGGGACAATCACAAGGTATGTCATTTTATATTCTTACAGATTACCTATAGTCATGAGCAAGGTATGGTGGTTCTCAGCTAGCTTCTTTTTAGCTAATGGGGCAAGTCAGTTTACTTTGGGTGCATCTCACCTGTAAAGCAGAGATAATTATGTTTAACTCACTTTGTAATTAACCACCCCAAAGTAGGATATTCTTATAGAGCAAGAAGAGCAAATTAGACTTAAGGATTTGAAATTTGCGTCTGTCTGATCTTGTTGATACATTGATCCTTAAGTTTATTTGATGGTGCAAGCCTGTAACACTACCACAACCTCATTCTTAATTGTGTGATAGTGAACTAGTACTATATTCTATCTTAGGGTGCAATCCAACTAGTATTTGTGCCGCATTGGAGGGAGTTGGAAGTGGTGGACCCCTGGCTGAGCCGGCAGGCTCCTGGCACTGCTGGGCTCTGCTGGCAGAATCCCCTCATCCCGGCACAGCAGGGAGTCCGCAGAGGATGGCGAGCGGAAGACCCCAAAATGTGGTGTTCTGAGTGGGTGGCGGAGGAGCAGCCTTAAGACTTCAAATATGAAATTGCAATACTTACTGCTTTTCTTAAACATTCATTATTGTACAAGGTGTTCACTCTTGCAATGATAAATTAATTTGTCTATTTCAAAATAGTGTGATTATGAATTTTTTGTTTTGGGTTTTGGAAGGCTATATGTATTTAAACAATTGTTTTGACCCTTGAAAGATCTTCTCTTGACTGCTTAGTGTCACAACTGAGCCGTTGGAATTTGCATTCAAGGATAACTTAACCACAGGGTGTGTGGAATTGTGCCAGGATCAGTAATCTGTACAGTGGGAACTGCTGCTATAATAAAGTTTGCAGCAGCAGAAACTGTCACCTGCAGGTCAGAAGGGTAATTGCCAGATCTCTTTTCCTCATGTACTTCTAGTCTAGAAATATTTCTATTTGAAACTAACAGGCTTGCTTCAGATCCAGTTCAGCTTTTGTGAGGAGCATCAGGCTTTTCAGCAAATGTTACATTTAATCAGATTTGCAAAGATTTAATTAGTTATGGAAAGATAACTGTACACTCGGGCTTCTCAATCTTTTGTTCTAATTACAAGCCTGGGAACTTGGACTTGGTAGAGAGAAGAATGATTGGATTGTTTATAGCATGTTATAGGAATATTTGTATCTCTCCAGTAGTCTTTCCTTAATTATAGTCTTCTCTTCAATTCAGAAAAGAATACATAGTTGACTAATCACTTTGGTTTAAAGGTGACAAGATGGTTTAAAGATGACAAGGTGGAGCAACACAAACACTCCCATGAAAACCCTCTGACTATAGTTGCCATCGCTTGAAAAACAAAACTCAAACCCTCTTGCTTCAAGTGCCTATCATATTGTGCATTTATGAGAGTACATTAGAAAGCTATCTTATGCTATACATACAACTCTACAGTAGACAATAGAAATATATTTGGCAGAGGAGATTCATATATTGCATGGATCAGAAGTCTGGGGTCATTTTGACCCAACTGAACTTGAAAAGCCCAGAATACAATCCTTAGAAACATATTTAGTATCTGTAACTTTACCAAGGCGGTTCTCGTATCTGAAACAGTTATATTTCAGTTGTTGGACCAGAATTTTGTTAGTACAGGTAGAGAGACTGCCTAAATACTATTTGTAAATAAAGTGCTCACAGTCATACATTTTTTTCACAAGGTTATGGTAATCAACTAGCAATGGCA
The DNA here is from genome assembly GCF_030035675.1 of Rhineura floridana. Lineage (NCBI taxonomy): Eukaryota > Metazoa > Chordata > Lepidosauria > Squamata > Rhineuridae > Rhineura > Rhineura floridana. The sequence continues at coordinate 124,529,897 of NC_084486.1, forward strand.
AAAAAAAAAATTAAATAAATCTTTGATGCAGACTAGTGTATGTACTGTACTTTTAAAAGTCAAATCAACTCTCTGGTATTACATGATTAAATTTAATTACACTGGAAAAATATGTTATAAGATACTGAATGCAAAGGCTCTGAACCTTTTATAGTTCCAACTGATATTCTCTGCGGTCTTAAGATAGTTGACTAATCACTGGTTTAAAGATGGCAAGGTGTAGCAGGGTTGGGGAGCCTGTGGACCTTCAAATGTTTTGAACTTCCCAATTTCAATCGTTCCCAGCCACCATGGCCAATGATCAGTGAAGATGGGAGTTGGAATCTAGTAACAACTGGAGGACCATAGGTGCCCCACCCCATTTCTCTAGGGATAATTTAATTACAGATCTTGAATTTGAATTGCCCCATTTAGAAAAAGAATATCTTTGTAAACTATATTTGGGTCATTTTGTTGCAGGCATTTGTGTTTTGATCAAATAAATAAAAAGCTTCAGTTAATTGACAGCAGCTGAAAAGGTGTCTTACCTTTGTAGCAGTGTGTACATGTAAAAAGTTCTTTTTTCCTGTGCATGTGGCAGATTATTTTAATAATGACTGTATGTTATATACACTGTATTGTGCATGAAATTTTTTATGGGCTAAAACAGGGTTGATTTTATTTAAATCACAGTTTAAATTGCTAGCTATGAAGATTCTATTTAATCATCATTTTTTAGTAAAAGTACATTATTATTAAGTATAATCTTAATACATATTGAGAGATGTAGGCTTCATTAGAAGATAGGTACAGAATAAGCAATTCTGAATTGTTTTCAGATTAATTTTCATGAAGAAATGGGATGATAATTTTGTGGTTTTAGTACTAAAGCAGAATGAACTTGTGAAGTGATTCAGGAGATGAACCACCTCCAACTTTTCAATTAAGATGTTCAAGTGACTGGAGGAGGGCTAATGTTGGCCCTATCTGCAAAAAGGGCAAAAAGGAGGAACCCGGAAACAACAGACCAGTCAGTATGATATCAATCCCTGGGAGAATTCTGGAGCAGATGTTAAAGCAGTTAATCTGTAAGCACCTTGAAAACAATGCAGTAATTACTAGAAGCCAATATGGAGTTACCAAGAACAAATCCTGCTAAACTAATCTCATCTCATTTTTTGATTGGGTAGCCTCCAAGATAGACTGTGGGAATGTTGTGGACATAATATACCTCAACTTCAGCAAAGCTTTTGACAAAGTGCCCCAGGATATTCTGATTAGGCATGGAATAATGGGCTCAAGTTACAGGAAGACAGATTTTGGATGAACATCAGGGAAAACTTCCTAACTGTTAGAGCAGTACGACAATGGAACTAATTACCTGGGAAGGTGGTGGGCTCTCCAACACTGGAGGCATTCAGGAGGCAACAGGACAGCTTACCTCTCGGCTATGCTTTAAATTGGATTCCTGTATTGAGCATAGGGTTGGACTCAGTTGCCTTATAGGCCCCTTTCAACTCTACTATTTCATGAGGCTAATCATCGTACTTTTGTTATGATGTGCCAGAATCACCACCACCAAACAGGCTTTTAAATTGTACTAATATGATTGTTTGTTCTTCTGGTTAGTTTTCTTCTTCAATAACATTAACAAAACATGCACATGGATTTTTGAATGGTTAACTATTTCCATTTTTAGATAAAGGTAAAATTCTTTAAAAATAAAATTTAGGCAATTTCAACAAATCCAACTCAGTCTTCTTCACCTTTGTCTTCCTTGTTCATTGTCTGGAAAAGAAATACCAGCTTTCCTACTTTTTTCAGTTCCCAAAAAAATCTCTACCCCAGCAGCAGAGGCTACTGCTGTTAAGAGTTGGATTACCACTTCAGTGGTCTCCTTTTTTATTTATTTTTATTTATTTATTAGATTTATATCCTGGCCTTCCTCCCAGTAGGAGCCCAGACCCACTCCATCTCCCCAAATTCTCTATTAATTGATATTCTCTATCTTTGCACTTAGAGAGAGGCACGGTCTTGAGAGTGAGCATGCACTTCATGTACACCTGCAGAATAGGACTAGGCTATCTCCTGTCTCCATAAACTGCTGTTAACATATTCATAGAATGTAATTAAAAGTTTTCTAATTAGTATTCATGATATGTTTGACCTAGCCTCTTATTTTACTAATTGTTTTAAGAAAATTTTGAAATCCTATTTAAATAAAAAAATCTGATTTAAATAAAAAATCTGATTTTCTATTTTTTTAAAAAAAAATACATTGATTTTTATCAGCCCTGATCTAAAATACAAATAAACTTGGTATCTATATTCTGCAGTAAAGCTATTCAATATTATAATGTGTTTTGAAGGGCCTGATAAAGACCTTCGTGAAATTACTACAAGCATAAACATACAAAGGGGCTGTAGTTTATTTCTAGAGATCCATGCTTAAAAAAAACCCCTAAAGTCTAAATGTATCATGTTGCTGAGGGATATACACCAAAGTAGCGAGAGCCGGACTGGGAGAATTACCCAGCTGGCAGGGCTTTGCATTTAGGAAGTAGGGCTGCTGCGATAATGACCACAGCTCTGCACTTGATCGTATTATTATTTCTTGGATTTACACAGGCTGTGTGTTACTGTATTCATTTTATAAGAAAATAATGTTGTATACAAGTTCAGAAACAATCAGGTTCTCTAAGAGTAATGTTTAAACTGATCTCTCTGTGTCTCTTAAACAATGGAAGCTTGTGTTACTTCTAAGGATTGCTTTTGCCTGTCATTTAGCATTATTACATTCCCTTATTTTTAATGAAATTGGGCCCTATTAAAATGAGGCAAACCTCTCCTTAGAAAATTAACAGTAGTCTGTACTCTAATTGGGCTTTGGCACATTAAAAATGTTCTTTCATTAAGAGATTAAATCTTAACACCAAATAGAACAATCTGGGCTATTCAGCAGCAGGTTGTTGCAGCTGCTAAGTCTCTAGTCCATATTTTTTGGAAAGCTAATCAATGTATTGCAAAACAGGCTACTGTGTCAGTATCACTTTCCTGAATAAATCCTCCATTTTGGTTGAATGCTAAGAAGATTTTCCATATGTGTGGCTGAATTTCTCATGCACTCCAGAATGTTATAGCAAAATCATTGCTGGGATAGCCAAATGAGGTTCTATGACCCTGAGGAGGCAATCTAAAACTGAGAGACAAATGAGCAGGGGGATAAGAAGAGTAAGGATTGCAAAGGAAGAGATAAATGAGTTATAGCACTGAAAAGGGATAGCAATATAGGTTAGAGATGGGCAGAGTTGGTTTTGCATGTACACTGGACTTGGAGATGCACTGTAAAATGTATTGTGTTTAATAAATTCAAAATGACTGTTGTAGTAATAAGATGCATTTTGATGTGATAGTTTTATATCCAGACTTCCCAATAATTTTTCCATGCAGAGATATTCAAGACCAGTTGGCTGAATTCTCATATTAGATCGTGTGTATAGCATCTATTTATATATGTGTACTAGAATATAATGTCTTCACTGTGGATTTATAAATCAAACCATTCTGTAGATGGTGATAGATTTACTCAGAACTTCGTTGCAATGACCTTTGAAACTACTGACATGGGAGAGATGATTTGGTTTAATGCCAGGGTTCTATGAATATTTTAGAGAATATATATGTATTTCATTACTAACTCTACATTAATCTCTTGCTTTTATATAAAATGAGTGTTTGTGTGCAGAGTAGCTGTATTGCTTATTTCAATTTTTGTGACCTGCAGTTTATTCCACCTCTTTGAAATTTAGTTACCAAAATTTATCTGTTGAATAGGAACAGATTTGTGGGTTTTAATCAAAACCTCTCCATCTGAACTAGCTAATCATGACTACCAATAAATAGAATTGAATGTCTAGAAAAGGAGGAGATATATAAAGTACAAAATGTTAACTTAAAGGTACAAGACAATATTTTGATACACAAAAACATATATTCAAATTCAGTATAAACTATGTGCTCACCTTGGGACCAAATTAGGTGTGACAGTAGCAGCCTGTTTTCTTCAAGTTTCTGGTAATTTACAAAGCAGGGAGGTGTCTAATTGTAGCATCAAAAGGGATGCCTATGGGTAAGAGGAATGGAAACCTTCTGTTCCCCATATCTTACGTGTCCACACCCTGTTGCCCAGGGCACTCTTCTCCTAGGGCAGCTTACTTCGAATATTGGAACCAGGATGGGGGGGGGGGAGAGGGAGAGTTTGAGTGATGGATCATAAGCAGGTTACATGGTAGAGGGTTCATCTCTTATCCCTCTGGTAGCAAAAGTTAACCCCCCTCCCCTGCAGACATGCAACCAATATGGCTGCCACCATCACATCTATTTTGGTCCTTTGTGTTTCTGTTATACTGAACTTTAAATTTGAGTTACAGAGTTTTTAGGCTTTCATCTATTGAATCCTTCACCCATCATAATAGTGCAGCAATTCACGCAAGCTGATATTTTTCTTTCAGGCAATGAGCTGTTCCCTTATGCCTTTTGGCTGTTTTGGTGGCATGGTTAGTATACTAAATGCAAAATTCTGTCTTCTGGTGATGTGGATATGATTTCCTTCTATAGTTTAATCTTTAAACTGTGTTATTAGTACAAGAATTTTACATGAACTGATGCTTCTTTTTCAGGTAGCGAGTTTTCCACTTATGCCTTTTGGCAGTTTTGGTGGCATGGTCAGTATACTAAAATACAGATCTCTAATGTTTGGTGATACGGGCAAGTTGTCATCCTAAGGGCCCATCCAGAATAGCATTTGCTTCAGTTTTGGGTCCGCCTCTGGCCTGGAAGGAAACCTTAAAATGCTTCTCCTATACCTCCTTTCTGTTGGAAGTGTAGACTTAGTTTTTTAAATGTTGTGTTTGTGAACAAATGCTGAATTTGCACAATTCCACTTCTAATGCTCTGCTCTCCAAGCAAATTGTCCCAATTTGTCTAAAATGGGCCAATGAACCTTGAAAGAGCCTCAGTAATATCTGGGCTCAGGGTTTATAAAACAGCTGACATAGGTTACACCTCTCTTAGTTTATACTATATGAAATCTGCTCATGGAAATTTGTAAAATTCCTAGGTTGAATAGGTGATCGACTACAATGGCAGAAATAGTTTAAAAAAGCAAGAGTTGGGGCTGGTAAGGTTCCAGTAAAAAAGAGAAAAGGCAGGATCGTATAATTAATTTGCCCAGACCAATAGTACAAATAGCCTCTTCATAACGTGAAAATGTTGCCCAAAATATAGAAGGTAAACTTAGTGGCAGAGTGTGAACTATGCTGCCTCCTTATGTAAATAGCAGTAGCAAATTTCAGGAAAACCACAGTCTGGCTGCACCCTGCATGTTTTCACTGTTTAGACCAGCCTTCGCCAACCTGCTGCCTTCCAGAGGTTTTGGACTACAACTCCCATTAGCTCCAGCCAACGCATGCTGGCTGGGGCTAATGGCAATTGTAATCCAAAACCTCTGGAGGGCACCAGATTGGTGAACGTTGCTTTAGACCATAGTGCAAATGCAGTAATTTATATGAGCTGATATTTCTCTTTCAGGCCATGAGTTTTCCCCTTATTCCTTTTGGCTGTTTTGGTGGCATGGTTAGTATAAACAGACACAAGTTTCTAATTTTTGGTGATATGGGCATGTCTAGCATTCTCTGTCTCTTTTAAAGTAATACTAAGTTTTTTGAATAATGCTTTGTAAAATACATTTTAGTATTCACTTTTTCATTTTGTGCAACCGTTTTTGAAATACTGTCACTATTAAACTTATTGTGGAGATTAAAATTATGCTAATAATCATGTCCATCTGTTTTTCTTTTCCACTTAAAATAAATTGTCACAAGAGTAAAAGTCCAACTAAGGTTTCCATTACGTTTCACAACTGTTTTTGTTAAATTTATCTACTGTACTCTGCGCCAATTCATTATATCATTCAGCCCAGTGAATCTTTTTTACCAAACGAGAGGTCTGCAATGTTGATTACAAGGCTCATGCTGCTGCTGCTGCTGCTTCATCACACTTTAGTCCATATTCCAGAAAGTACGGTATCAAGCAGGTGGCTGACTAAGCTTTGGGTCTGCTATGCTAATAACATGGGTTCTTCTCTTTGGACATTGAATAACATTTCTGTAAAGTGTGGTAGATATCCAGCAACTTAGTTAAGGAATCTTTGGGGTCTTCTGAGAGCCTTTTCACATTAATGTTTATATAGAATAAATGTGCTGTTGCTAATTTGCAACTATGTTTCTGCTGTGGAGACATCAAAAGCTGTTGATTATCTATTCACTAATTTCTACTTCTACTCCAAGTAACTTTCCCCCACCCCCTGCAGCTATTCATGTCCACTACTGTTGCAAGTGCTCTGTGAAGGGTAATTGTGTCTGTTTACATTATTTAACCATGTATATACCGCTTGATTGTGAAACACCTCTAAGTGGTTTAGAAGCAGTTTGTGATACCTTTAATCAAGTGTGGGGAACCTGTGGCCCTCCAGATGTTGTTGGAGTACAATTCCCATCATCCCTGACCATTGACCATGCTATCTGGGGCTGAGAGAAGGTGGAGTTTTTAACATCTGGAATGTTGCTTACCCCTCATCCATGTGCTTTCACTGCTCTATGGCTTTTAGCAAGTGCCATTCTTCAGGATTATTTCAGTACAGGAGCATTCATGAAGCTTAAAAAGAACAGCAGCAATGAACACCTGCAAGGCTATACCCCAATCCCCATAACAATGCCTTGGTGGTCTGCAAACATTTTTTTTAATGTTAGGTTAGTTCTTTTAATGCTATGGTCTCCTCTGTTGAAGTCCAGATTAGACCTAATTGGGGTGAATACAAGGAAAACTATCTCTTCCCTCATTATACAGCTTCGAGAGTGGCTGTACACTATAGCCAGGGTGGATTTTTCATGTTCCACAATGTTACATTGAAAATACCCCCAGACCATTCTGATGCTTCCCATAAATTCATTTCAAAACAAAACCTTACAAAACTTATAGTCCTGAACCCAGAAATGATTGCTTAACAACCCTCTAAACTTTCATGGCAATACACAAAACAGTCAGAGAATGGAGAGTTCAAAGTCTAAAAAGAGAGGGGGAAAAACCCAGACCCCTGTTGGACTTTTTTCTGTCAGAGTTCTCATTATCTGTTGAAATTCATTAAAAATCAGCCATGTTCACAGAGTATCTGTAATCCTATTACTGACCTTGCCCCATACTCTGGCCTTCATCTTCTGCAGTTTAAAAGTTAAAAAAATGCCTGGCTGATTTTTAATTAATTTACAAAAGTTTGCATTGAACAGAATGATAGTGTTGGGCATGCTTAGTAAGAACCAACTGTCCGTGTTCTAAAAGCCAGACTCCCAGCTGCTGGACTTGCCTAATTGGGGCCACACCCACACCAGACTTTGATTTCACTTGCGACAGTCATGGCTTCCCCCAAAGAATCCTGGGAAGTGTAGTTTGTGAAGGGTGCTGAGAGGAGATTCCTATTCTACTGACAGAGCTCCAGTGGCCAGACTGGTTTAACAGTCTGATTAAAGGTCTGTGAGGGGAACAGGGCATCTCCTAGCAACTCTCAGCACCTTTCACTAACTACATTTCCCAGGATTCTTTGTGAGAAGCTATGACTGTCCAAAGTGAAATAAAGGCCTGTGGCCAGGGACAGCTTTGGTTTAAATTTGGGTGGGAGGCTACATGTGCCTACTGTAGAATAAAAAGGTGCGCGAAACGCTGAAAAGCAGTGATACTGTTCACAATGTTCCCTTTTGGAAAGGAAAGGGGCTTCCCCTCTGCCCATTGCCCACACACTCAATCTCCTCCCCTCCTCCTACCCTCTCTGCCCCTCCTCAGGTCACTGTTGGACTACAACCTGGGAGACCAGGGTTCAAATCCCCACACAGCCATGAAGTTCACTGGGTGACCTTGGGCCAGTCACTGCCTCTCAGCCTCAGAGGAAGGCAGTGGTAAAACCACCTCTGAATACCATTTACCATGAAAACCCTATTCATACGGTTGCCATAAGTCGAGATCGACTTGAAGGCAGTTAATTTCCATTTTCAAACATGATTGCACAGAAATAAATCCCGTTGAACTCAAAAGTATGGAACTGATCAAAACACCCTCCCTTCTCCCTCCTATCCCCTCCCTCTTGTCCCTCCCCTCCCCCTTCCTTTGCCCCTCCCTCCCCATCGCCTTCCAATCTGCTCCTTCCTCTTCAGTCTTAAGCATGATTGCACGGGAGTAAATACCACTGAACTCTATAAGCATGCAAATGATCAAACCTGCCCTCCCCTCCCTCTTCCTTTGCCCCCCTCCAATCCCTCTCCTCCTCCCCCATGGTCAGTTTTACCTATCCTAACCATGATTGCATATGAGTAAATCCCATTGAACTCAATGAGCATGCAAATGATCGGACCTGCATTTTCTGTCCTTCTCCTCTCCCTTCTCCCCATCCCTCTTCCTTCTTCCTCCTCCCCTGCCCACTCCAGCCCTCCCCCCCCGGTCAGTTTTACCTATCCTAAGCGTGATTGCACAGGAGTAAATCCCACTGAACTCAACACGCAAATGATCAAACCTCTCCTGCCCTCTGCCCTCCCTCCTCCTCTCCCCATCATCAGTTTTACCTATCCTACATGACTGCAGGGGAGTAAATCCCACTGAACTCAATAAGCATGCAAATAATCAATCCATTCTCAGCAAACTTGCACAAGGTCCCATTTCTTACCTCCCGTATTAAAAAGCAGAGAAATTCACTAATAGGAAAAAACCCTCGTGGTTTAAGAACATACCTATAGCCAACAAATATTTCTATCAAACTTTTAAAAGTGGGGAAATTGGGCAGCTATAGTGAATGCACCGGGGGAGCAGGAGACCTGACCTCCTCTCTGAGATATTGGACTGCCCTACAAATTTGGCAAAATGCCAACGCAATTTGGGTTGGTCTTTCACAGTCCAATCCACTTCCTATGTAGCTTGGAAGAATTTGGTAATTGCCTCTGAGCATATGTTGAGTGGGGGCAACAACTGCAATCAGCCCAAATAATAGAAACAAGAGATGTGCTGTGCTGATCTTGATTTAGCAGGGAGGAAGCAACATTATTAAGACAGTTGACATAGTTCAGATGGTCACTTTAAATATGTCTGATTTACTTTGCAATTTTAGTGAAGTTTCCTATAGGAAATCATTTTCTTTTGTTTCTATTTCTGTGAATATTTGAAGTACAGCAACACTTTGCAAAATTTACACTTAAAAAACTTCAAAAATAATTGTGGAATAATGGCACTGACCATTCTGCAGAATAGTCTTCAGTGGACATCAGGAGTGTCTCAGTGTGCACAAGATAAAATAGTGGGAGGTGAAATATATTCTGGAAGAATTCTAGATGTGCTCTTTGTTTTTAATTGACCGTGCCCACCTTACCTTAAATGAAGTGGTTTAAACATAGCAGGCTGAAAACATGCATCCTCCTTTTCCCAACAGCTAGAGTCATTGCTGAAGTAGCAACATATTGTAATCAGTCTGATTTTACATCAAACTGCAGTTTCAGATTCAACTGTTAATGCACCCAAAATAGAACATACCCTCCAATTTGAAACACAAAAGGCTGTCTTCACCATCATATGACGTTGACCAATAAAAAGGCTTTGAGATTAATAAAAATAAATTTGACACAGATTTCTAGGATGATGAGGGAAATAACATTTTCTAGATTAGATTCTCCGTAGAAACATTAGTAACATAGGAAAGAAGCAAAGTAAGAAGAACACCAACAAACATACAAAAATATAATTGTCCATCTTTGGAAATGGCAGGTGTTGCCCCTATTCACCAAATGCTCAGAGGCACATGTTACCAAATTCTTCCAAGCTACACAGGAAGTGGATTGGACTGTGAAAGACCAACCCAAATTGTGTTTGCATTTTGCCAAATTTGTAGGGCAGTACCATATCTCAGAGAGGAGGTCAGGTCTCCTGCTTCCCTGGTGCATTCACTATAGCTGCCCAATTTCCCCGCTTTTTAAAGTTTGATAGAAATATCTGTTGGCTACAGGTACATTGTTAAACTGCAAGGTTTTTTTACCTATTTGTGAATAATCCATTAAGTGTAGAATGGACATCACATAGTACCTTAGGAACCTGGGAAGACAATCCAGCTAAATATGGTTGGGATCTGCTTTGACGTTGGCAAGCCTATCTACTTACAACTTGGACTCTTAATTGTTTACATTTTGTTGCTGGCTTCTTGCTCAATGCAGAAAAAAAACAGTTTCAGCGCTCTGTCTGGGACTATCTATTATAACTTGGAAAATATTTTTCTTATCTATCTAAAGTATCTCTATGCAGTATATTTTGGGGCTGTGTATATTCCATAGGCTTGTGGATTCATCAGTCATGAAATGCAGAGAACATGGCACTATGAGGATCTTAATTAATGTCATGGTTCCAGGCAGGCCTGTAGCTGGGGGGGGATGGGTGTTGCCCCTCGACCTGTACTTCGCCCCCTAGGACTCTTTGGGGAAATTGTCTTCTTTTTAATTTGTGACATGATAAACAATGACAATCTCCATTTAAAGAATGATAGCTTGATTTAAAAACAGGAGCAATTTAAGAATAGGATCCTCTGAAAAATTCAGTGAATGAGGCAGGGCAAGTACACAACAAAAGACTCATCTGGAAGAGCCCCCAAAAGTCTGTTCACTCAAGACTTTCCCTCACTGAGGGTGGATTTTTCATTATCACAATCCCCCTATAATTACTTAAGTGATCCTGAAAAAAACAGTATTGTAACATGATCCTTGAAGAGTTGAATATTAGACCTTTGTGTTACGGGTTACAGTTAGACTTCACCCCTTGGACTTTCCTTTGCTCTGCTTTTCAGTTTCAGCTATGCTGTCTACCCAGCCATAAAGAAGCATGTCTGTTTGCATGCAGTAAGAAGTAAGAGTGTGTTTATTCTGCAGTTATTATAATGAGTAGAGCAGGATTGTGTGCTTATTGCTAAGCAACTTACAGTTGGATTCTTGCATTGAGAAGGGGGTTGGACTCAATGGCCTTGTAGGCTCCTTCCAACTCTACAATTCTGTGATCTGAAAAAAATGGCCACCCTTTACTCTTTTAAAGCAGTCAACTCTACCCACAATCATAGTGGCTATTTTTTTGTTCTTTTTCTTGATTACTTAATTACAAAGGATGAAAACAGTCCTCGAGGAATAGAAATATTGGTGTGTACACTACAGCTAGCTGGCTGGCCACCTAAGCTGTAACTCAGGCTTAATTTCTGATTTTCCCAATATGTGCAGTTCAATATGAGGCCTTTTCAGGGTTTCTGGGCAGAAAAATCAGCCCAGCAACCAGTAAAAAACATTCCACAGCCAGTTTCCAGTTGCTTAGTTTGTCCTTTATATGGCAGCCAGTTAAAAAGTTTTCCTTAGGTTCAACAGGAAGGAAAACCCAAAGGCTAGGAGCAAGACTAGATGGAGGGACTCTCAAGGATGAGTTAATAAACACACCCTATCGTATTTATTTTCTTTCTCCTTTTCCTTAAACATGCAGGATGGACAAGTTTGTTTTTCAGGTGGAATCTAAAACTGAGATACCTAATGCAGCATCAAAGCCAAGCTCAGGAGCTCACTGTCTTTACCAAACTAGTTCCGTTCATGAAGAATCGGAACACAGGGACAGACCACATGTGAAAGGGGACTGTAGCTGTAGGCAAAGTCAAGCTTTTGAGTCTGGTATTCCTGGGGATCTCTCAAAAAAGGGTGAGACAATTCAACAGATTAAGCTTCATTCATGCAGGTTAACACACCCTCTGGATGGAGAAGGAGTGACGGGGAAGGTCTTTCTCTTCCGCTAGCCTGGCCCTCGCATCCTTTCCACCAGTGGTGGGGGAGGAATCGGCTGGCGCTGTGTGCTTCTCTCCCCCCCCCCCAATATCCCACCAGGAAATGTGGCTGCATCACCTCACAAGGAAAGCTGGCTTCAGGAGATAGTTTAGAAATGTATGGGTACTACTGTCTAGTGAAGGCTAAGGAATTGGATGCCTTGATGAAGCTTCCAGAAATTATGGTTTGGAGATTGGATGTCACAGCTCCTTATTTTCTCTGAAAGATGCATCACTGACTCTTCTTCAGGTCCAGTTTCCCTGACCATTCTTTTATTCCCTTTTCTGTCTGCTGCTCTAGCCCTTTTCTCAAAAATTCCAGATTATTTATTTATTTATTATTTAATTTATATCCCTTCCTTCCTTCCAGCAGGAGCCCAGAGCGGCTTCTTTGACAATCTAGCATAGAAAAATACACTATGCCAAGCAAATATCTGTAAGATCTGCCCAATTCTGCACAGATTTTTGATTTACTTGTCAATGAATGTGGAGTTTTTTGGCTCATACATATGGTCACATAACTTGCATTAATACTTCAGTGAGTGTACTTCCTATAAAGGCTTTTGCATGCTTCTGCTAATGTTCGAAGGGTCTTGTGGTAGTAATCTATCGGCTGGAATGCATGTGACAAATGGTATCTATGTAAACAGAAGCCTTGGTAACTGAGAAGTCATAATAGACACAGGAGCCAACTCTGTCATATAACCCTGCATGTTGTGCACTCTCCATAGACCATATCTTCCTTTGTAGCAAGTGAAATTTTATTCCTAAATTACAAATAATAAACCACAGAAAGGAATGCGAGTCATGGATGCTTTCATCAACTCATAAATTGCTGACCTCAGCCTAAGCCGTTCAACTTACTAGTCCATACTAGAGGGTGCAGCTTTTACAAGCATTTAACTATAATTTTAAAATTTGCTAAAAAAGAGAAGACTTAATTTTTGTTGCCTTAACCCCAATGATAATTTTAATGATACTGCATAAAAGAACAGAGGCAGCAACAAGGTGTTGCCTCTTAATTACTTGTAACATTCTCGAATTCACTTGGGGAGGGCAGGTTCATGCTTTCTTTGAGTTAGCTTTTTTCAACATTACATTGCTTTGGTTACCTTTATGATAGTTACTTCAGGCAGTTACTGTACAGTAGGATCTGAGAACTTTACGATGGCTGGGAAATGTACCCTAAAAATCCATACATGAAATCAGTCCATCTTTTCACCAAGGTCATTTGAGGTTAATGAGGAAAGCCTTTCTGATCCCACCAGAGATCTGTATTTCAAAAGCCTACTGTACTTTCCTCTTCAGTAGACAAAGGGCCAAAGTTAGATGACACAAATTCTCCCATAGTTTTGGTTTTGCTAATTACCAACCACACAGGGCTGCTTTGGAAACTGGGGAAGTGTTGCTTTGGAAGAGAGTGTCTAAGCCTTTCTCCCTATGCCTTTTCTGCATTGTGAAATTACTCCCCCCTCCCCAGCTGCTATTAGATCTGCAAAGGAAAAAAGACAGATACAGATTTGCTGCATTGCATACAGTTTTGCCTTTATTAAACACAATGTGAGTTAGAAGAGCATTATGGTCACCCCACATTGTTTTTTAAAAAATGCTTACACTCATTGAATCATTTTGTTGCTGTACCTTGTACTCTTATCTACTCTTGGTGCTCTTGCTTGCTTTTTTTTAATGGGTATTATTTTAGCTGGGGGGTTTTCTGGTGGTCTTGTACGCTCTGCAAACCTATAAAAACATGTATATATGAGCAAACTGTGACAAGAACCTGTATTACTGTTTCTCTCTAATTATCTTCTCGATTACCTTCTGGCAGAACATGGATTTCAGGGATCATTTCTCTGCAGTGGACAGAATGATGTCAAACATGAGACATGGTGGTATGATGGAACTGCACAGGAATTTTGTAAGTTGGTATAGTAGTTAATGTTAAGCTACAAACTGCAAAAGCATTCTTCATTTAAGTAATAGTAAGAAGAAAAGATAGGATATGAAATATGTAGTAAAAGATTACTTTGACTACTCAGTGTATATTAACAATGCATTGTGGACATGGAGTTTTTTCTACCTTGAATTTGGAGGTGATTTGATTTTTTAAACCTCACAGTCATCTACACCTTGTTCATGCATTATGAAGGCATTTTGGGGGGGGGACAAAAGAGTGTTTAAACATTTTCTGCTGAAATCATTTTCACAACTGAAAGGTATAATTACATATTCTCTTTTTTCCTTCGTGCATTCCACCATTAATTGCTTCATAGGTAATGTGCAGAAGCTCTTATCACAGTAGTGAAAACAAGTACTTAAACGTTACTTGCCTGCGCTGGTTGCTAACTTCCTGCAAGAAAGAAGGAATTTACTTTTGTAAAGCTTCCACTCAAGGTGGCCTGAAGTAAATTTTACGTGCTTCAGTCCCCAGACAAGTGGCTGTTTACAAATCATGCATGCAATACGCTCAGTTCTAATTTCTGTTCTCCAAGAGAGTAGCTTCGGTGCTTAATCAGTCTGAATCCTTTGCAGACCTGGAATTTGAGATGACCATGATATATTGAGAAGAGAGAGAATTGCATTCCCTTAAAGTGTTCATCTTTCATTGCCTAAATGGAGCAATGCACAGCATTAAATCTGTGCTTTTGTTGTATATTCCTGTCTTGTTTTTTACCCTGTTTTAAACCCTGTATTATGATTAACCTCAGGATAAAATGGCACTTGATCCAAATGCGCACTCATTCAGTTCTTCCTCAGTGATGACTTATTCCAAGAAGGGTGATGAACCTCCAAAGGTTTTCCAGGCTTCGGCTCAGACACGTGTGGCTCCAGGGGGGGTAAGTTAGTCTCTTGGGGTTTGGGGATTTTCCATTGAGATTAATCAATGTCAATATCCTTTGAATGAACGATTGATGAAATGTTGTACAGAGAGCGTAAGCTCCTTAACTGGCAAATAAATTGTAACTGCAAATCCCATTTACAGTCCTCGTTGGCAGGGCAAGTGCAAACTATAGTTTGAATGTAACAGCAACCTGTGGTTTCATGTGATCATCCTGGAAACAAGCAAATAAGTGGAGGGCACAAGAGAAGAGTGAGTGTGCGAGCACAGAGCTTATTCCAGTGTCAAATCATGGTTTGTTGTGTAAATTGGTCTGCTTCTTCTTTTGGCATTCATTAGTGAAGGGGAGTGCGACTGTTACTTCTGCTCAATCTCTCAGCAATATTTAACACCATTGGCCATGGTATCCTCCTGGGCCGATTCAGTGGGATGGGTATTGGAGGCACTGTTATTACAGTGGTTCCGCTCTTACCTTCTCAGTCATCCGGCATATGCTTTGGGGTTCTGCAGGGTACTATTCTTTCCCCAGTGCTATTCAACATCTATATGAAGCCGCTGGGAGCAGTCCTTAGGAGTTTTGGAGCAAGGTGTCAGCAATCTTATTTCTCTATAACATCTCTTATTTCTCTATAACATCTGAATTGGGAGAGACTGAATGCTCTGGATCAGTGTCTGAATGCTGTAGTGGGCTGGATGAGCACCAATAAACTGTGTTTGAATCCTGGGAAGGTGGAGGCTCTTTGGGTAGATGGTTCCCATGTCCGGGAGATAGGCAGATTGCCTGTTCTGGATGGGGTTTCACTCCCTCTGAAGGACCAGGTCCATAGCCTAGGGATACTCCTGGACTTATCTTCATCACTAGAGGCCCAAGTATCCTCTGTTGCTAACAGTGCCTTTTACCAGCTTTGTCTGGTTCATCAGCTACTGCCGTTATTGGACAGGGATGGCCTGATCTCTGTAGTCTGTGCATTGGTAACCTTGAGACTGAATTACTGCAGTACATTCTATGTGGGGCTGCCATTAACCCTGATTCGTAAGCTCGAGCTGATGCAAAAGGCAGTGGCCTGATTGCCAGTGGGAGCACATGGCCAGCAACATGTGACACTACTTTTAAAACATTGTACTGGCTGCCTGTCCACTACCAAGCCAGGTTCAAGGTCCTTATATTAATTTACAAAGTCTTGAACAACTTAGGTCCGGGATATCTCAGGGATCTCCGGAACCCTTATATCTCCGCTCGATCACGATCTGCAGGAGTGGCTCTCATCTTCCCCCAAGTTCGAGGCTCATTTAACATCAACGTGAAATCAAGCCTTCAGTGTCATTGGGCCAGTTCTGTGGAATGCTCTGCCAACAGATTCAACAGGTGCCTTCTGTTTTAACTTTTAAGCACCTGCTGAAAACCTTACTGTTGTGTCAGGTTTATGCAGGCAATTAAGAATATGCTTTTTTTGTAGCAGTTGACCTGTGTTTTTATTGTAAAGTTTTTATTCTGTGGGTTTTTTTAATGTGCTGTAAACCACTTTGATGTTTTTAACAAAACAGCAGTATAAAAATATTTTTATAAATAAATAAATGAAAAGGAAAATTGGAATACTTAAGCAAGTTAGATTATTAAAATCTGAATGCAGCAACACACATGACTATATCCTGAAATGCTACAAATAACTGGCAGTAGCAGTAAATAGGTGTCATCTGTTCAGACAAAGTGCTTGACTTTTAAGTGCTTACATAATGCTTAAGATGCCCTTTCATTGGCTTCCTCACAGCTGTTGCATCTAATTTTGTTAAGAAATTTGAATTTGAATTTGAACCCTGAAGTCAGGTTCATGAAATATTATATGTAAGCCAGAGAATGCTGTTGAAAATAACCTATAGCAGATCATTTCAGCACTCAAGCCAGTACTTGGTTATCAAAAAAGCTTCTAATAATATACATAAGAATATGCTGATAAGCGGGAGCCAAGATTTTCAAGTTGGTTAACATGACATACTAATAGTTGGTGTCCCTTTCATGTAGCAAATACCAACACACACTTATCTCTGGGGCTGAATGATCCATTCACAGGCTATATTTAGATTAGGCTTTGGTGTTTTTTTGAAACCATTCTAACTGAATAATATCAAGACCTTGAGGTGGTAGGAACAGATCCTAGCTCCTTTTGTGTGTGAATCATAGACATGCATGTTGTGGCCATAGTTCAACAGTGATAACACATGCAAGGAAAAGAAGCATGCAACTGGATCTTTGCATTTTTTTCCTTTTACTGCATCTGTTCTTGCTGTTGAAGAGGCAGACTGTTTTTAAATGGAACAGCTACATATCTCTTTAAAGTGGGAACTGCTGCAACAGAAATAAAGGTGAAGCTCCAGCTGTGTGTGGTTCTAATCTGTGCTCAGATGTTAATATTTGTTCCGTGTTTTACATACTGTTTTTTCTTTCTTCACCCCCTATTCACAGCTGAGACAAGATCGGTGAAGTGCCTATGCTGTTTTCACGATCTTACAAAAGATTGCTTGAAAAGGGAAATCCAAAGTACTAACTGGAAATATCCTATCTCAGTGGTGGCTTTATAATTTTTGTATCTATATATATACACACAGATTAAAGAAACCAGAAAAGCACTTAAAGATTCTGAAAGTGGGCTCGAAAAATTATCTATTGGTCATCACATTCAGGATCGTGCTCATGTCATTCAGAAGGCAAAGAACAACAAAACTGGTGATGAAGAACTGAATCAAGAATTTGTCAATTTAGATGAAGGTAACAAACCTTGTAGTGACATGAGTTTTGTTATAGCAACACAATCTGTCATTGTTCTCAGAGTGCACATACATATACATAAATATGTAGTATGTACATGTTCCGTAGCAAAACCTGGAAAAATTCAGAAAAAATGGCTTTTAAAAAAATCATTTTTCCCCAGACCTTCGTATCTCTAATTTTGTATTAGGATATACACCTTTTAAACTCTTTCTGCATTGACTACATCAAGTAAGGATACTCACTTTGAAATTTCACTTGTTGGACAGCTGAAGCCCATGCATTTGATGAACAATGGCAGAAGGAGATTCTGGGGTTCAAGCCCTCAGGAACAAGGCACAATATAGATGCACCAGGACATAGAAGTATCCATCATGTAAGCAAGGAAGATGCAACAAGGAGGTAGAAATCATTATCTTTCTATATTGCTTTGCCACTTCTTTTGTAAGAAAAAAGATTGTCAGAATTCTCACATAGTATAGTAGATGTCTAAGATGCTTTAAGACACTTAATTTGCAATTAATGTTTTTGAAAAATGTGCAATTAATGTTTTTGAAAAAGCACAACATAGTAAGCGGACCTTTAGTGTTCCCTCCCCTTAAATATTAGACAGGCACCATCTCTCTATCTTTTCAGCACCTACTGAAGACCTTCCTCTTTTTATATATATATATATATATAATTAGGTGTGAGAGACCCACTCTTGATCCTGATTTCTCCAACTTCAGTTTAACATCTACATGAGAAGAACCTTCAGGAAAAACAGGATTGCCCTAGTGACCCTAAGTTATCAAGCAAAAATGGAAGGATTGAGATGGATGCAAATTGGGCTGGGGAAGAAGGTTGTGCCACATCTGGCCACTTCTCTCTTTCTCCCCCCCCCATTTTAGGAGAGCTTTGTCATTTACCCATGGTTGTGTATTGATTTAAGCGATAGTCTTGTACTTCTTAAAATGATTTGAATGGAGGGGGGAAGTACATTAGAGTTTGAATCCAGGTTTCATCCTCTATTTTTGTGAAGAAAAAGAAATTATTATAGCCTTTGCTGTTGCTTTGGAGTAATTTGCTTATGAGTGATCAACACCCTTATCTTTCCTAAGAGTGTTTCCCTCTGAGCTGTTTGGCTAACTAATACTGTGCAAGTAGTTTTGCACACACACCCATCTCAAGTGTTTCCTCTTTCTAAATATTATTTCAGAGAGAAGACCCACTCAAGGAGAGCCATCGAGGGACCCAGGAGGCCTAAATCTTCTGTGGAGAAGCTCAATATCAAGGGATCACATGTTCCTCTCAAAACCAGCAAAAAATAAATTGCTGTGTTGCTTTTCATATTTAATCTGGCTGTTTCTTGGGAGGACCCAATAATTCTGGATCAACAACTAAGACCAAGTTCTCTGTTTTTAGCAGTAGTGAATTTTGCTCTTTGACTATTGAATGTTTGTGATAGCGCCACCTCCCCGGTACTGTTTGGCTTTGAGAAGTAAAGGAAAAACATTCATACTGGAAAGCACTTTATGAAGTTCTTATTTTTTTAGTATGAGGAAAAATTTCAAAGCAGATAGTTTCCATTCACTGTGCTCTAGCAAGCTTGGAAACAAAAAAAAAAGAATCATTGCAGCTACAGGTGCAAGTCTTCAAAAGAGTACAGTTGATAAACTGCTGTTTGCAACTCAAGCAGTACTGATGTGGTTTTGATGAAGAGCCAATCAGCCAAAGTCTAGAGCATTGTAAAGAAGTATCTAGAACTGTTAAGCAATACTTTACGAAGTAGCATGTGTATTACACTTCTAGTCTTGCAAAAAAAGTCAGATAAACTGCATAAATAAAAATGAATTTTGTCACCATTCTCTTTATTTTGCATCTCTCTTAATACAACAACCATCTCTCCTAAATTGTTGGTCATTCTGTTTCATTGGAAGATAATGTTATTTCAGCTCTGCCATGCTGCTTGCTATGTTTAACTTGCATATTACTAGCCCCTTTCCCATAGCAATAAGCAACTGTGCTAATTCATTAAAATGACTTTTAACTAAATGACCAAATTGGAGTTAGGAGCCATTCATGAGCTAATGAACAACCCAGAAGTATAATTTGTTGTCCTTGTGAAGGAAAAACTGTTTCCAGATTTTCCACATT
Source organism: Rhineura floridana (assembly GCF_030035675.1). Taxonomy (NCBI): domain Eukaryota; kingdom Metazoa; phylum Chordata; class Lepidosauria; order Squamata; family Rhineuridae; genus Rhineura; species Rhineura floridana. The sequence goes on from NC_084486.1 coordinate 124,549,541, forward strand.
TAATGATTAGGTGAAATGGGCTTTTAAATGAATCGTGAATTGAAAAGCCATTAAGTAGACTTCACCCAGTTTCCATATTGCATCTGATTGTTACCAATATACATTGCCTAAATAGAACCAATAAGGCTTTCTGGGAGGGTCAAAGAATGCCCAGAATCTAAATTGATGCATTTAAGTGATTGGGATATTACATAAGTTCCAGTATTGGGTTTTAATTTTTATTAACATCTCCTGCTTAGATCTCTCTCTTATGGCTTGTACTAGTTTGTTTCCCCTCTGTTTTAAGAACACAGGTTTTCTTTTACTACCTAATTATTACAGTCCGATACATTATAATATTAGTAAGTCACTTTAAGGTATAGTAAGTCATTTTAAGCTGCAGTAAGTCACTTTAAGCTGTAATAAGGTTTAAGCTATAAAGGTTTTGGCCATTTGATGCTGGTAGTGCAAACGGATTCAGAAAGAGTAACCACTGAAGCCCATTTTGCCTACAATATTCTAGATGGGAGCAAAAATGCACAAAAAACGTAATGTGATTGAGGGCTGTATCTGCCACTACTTAATGCATCATATTTAGTGCTCTGCATTTTCTTTTTTTCCTTCTCCATCTCTCTTGACCATGCTTTTGGTCTTGGTTATTCATTATTATTTGGTTCTTCCATTGGTTGGTTTATTTTATTTTATTTTGCAAGTTATTGATGAGAAAATTGGGGGCTGGGGATGTTCTGATTTTTGTGGGGGGTAGAGGGTTGTCCTTCAAAACAAAATGAAAGTTTGCAGACAAAAAATGCTAATGATATACTTGCTTTCTTAGGCCTAAATTCAACACTAAGTTAGGCATATTTAAATCCATTGTTGGATTTAGGCCATAGTGAAGATGCAGATCTGTTAGACGTGTTTTCACTAAAATATTCAAGGGTCTTCCATCCTCTTCGAGATCTGACTCTAAAGAATTTTTAATGTAAGGTTATACTCAGCCTGCTACCTGTAAATACACCAGATTAAGTGAAGTAGTGATTCATTCTCCAAGTTTGGTTAAGGCTTGTCAGTTCAGATATTGACATTGGAATTTTTATGTGTTATGAGGTTAAGAGATGCAACATATACAAAAAGAAAAGGAATTGTACAGCTATTTCCTTCAAATAATATTTCACCTGTTATAGTTGGCAATATCTATCTAAGTCATACTCTGAATAGATTCATTTATTTCAGTGGATCTACTATCAGTATTACTATCGCTGGATATAACTTAGTGATTCCACTCTTTAAAGTTGCACAGGGCAGATATTTATATGTATGTATGCATGCTCTTGATGTTGAATAAACATTAGATTGCTATTATTTGAACTGACAGCATTTCATCAAAATTTTCAAGTTAATGGAGAGTTCATGAATAGCACTTGCCATTTTATTAATAAAGGACTATTCAACATAATGCTGTACTTGTCTCATCAAATTCTGAAAGTTACTAAATGTGTCTTCTACTAAGAATAAGAAAAATAGTGGAGATTTAAGAAGCAGCAAAATTGTATTTTTTTTAAAAAAGGATTAGCATCACATTTTCCCAAAATAGCAATGTGCCAATGCAGCTGTAAACAGCCTAATATTCCCCAGACTTTGTCTTTTGCAGGCTGGAGGGAGGAGGGGGATATAATAATGCAGTTATCTGTTTGCTGAAATTACAGTCCATAAACCAACAGTTCCCTAGAATAGGAGCAGAGCTCTCTCAAACCAGTGAAAACCCTTTACAGTCCACAGATTTGAACAAATGCTGTCAGGAAACATGATTCTGTACTCTTGATATGGAAAACTCATATTGTGGCCCAAATCTTGATTATTAATCAAGAACTGCAACAGACATAGATTCTGAAATTGTCACCTATTTGGTTCATTTCCCTGTTTTTGTGTAGAGAACTCCAACATGGATTAAAGCATGTTTATAGGACAACAGGTGATCTACATATATTGCCGTTCCTGGCCAGGTTACCTGGCCAGTAATTCCCCTACTTCTGTTGCCATGTGAATTTATCATTCAGTTCAGCATGGTATTGGACTGTATGAATACAGGAAGGTTTTGAGAGTGTTGAGTCATTTTTTTAGATCTAACTGGACAGCTGCATAACAAAGCACTGCCAGTAGCACTGTGGCTACCTTGAGGAACTGCAGACTCTTCCAGTTCAATTTTTTCCTCAGCCACTCTAAAGTAATCTAGGTTCCCAGTTGGCAGTGATAGATCTCAATGTTTCCTATGTCTTTGTGAGGTCTGTGGTCGGTGACTCTCACAAGGTTATTTTGGTTACCTAGTTGATTGATTATAATTACCTTCCTGTTTAATTAAAGGACAATTTTATGTTATCAGGTCTGGTAACACCAAGTTTATGTGTAATTGCAAAATAATTTTTAAAACATATTTCCTGACTGGAGATGAACATAACACTTTTACAACAATGTCTTAAATCCTGAACACTGACTTTGGCTGGTGTCAAAATATTGGTAAAAGCTTTAGTTAGAAAAGTTTCTTCTACCCCCCCCCCATGAAAGATGCTCAAAAGGTCTATCCGTGCTGCATGTGCTTGTGGCATTCCACATTCTGTACAGCCTTTAAATGCTCAATTTAGAACTGCCAAACACAGAGTAGTGTGGCTGATGAGTCTCTGGCTAGATTAATTATTTGGCTCAAAGCCTGAGTTGCTTAGTTACAATGACCGCCCAAAATATTCAAGAATTTGAACAAAGTTAAATAAAGTATATCAGAGGTCCTCCTCAAAGATCTATATTTAAAAATATATTTTAAAGTTAGCTGTAATTCATCTGTGGCAATACACAGCAGGACAGAAGTGCGCAGCACTACTATACTCACACTACTGTAGGCCATTCAGGACGTCTGGAGCTGTGTGTGCTCTTAGAATTGGGGGCTTCCTATTCTGTAAAAACCACCACCACATCTGAGGATGAAATTGGGATGCAGTTCTCAGCTTTGTTGGGTGTCCTGTTGGGTATGGTTTAGTAGTGGAAATACTTCCTCACCACCACCTTTCATTATAATTATCAGTGCTTTTTCTGGTATAAAAAAAAAAGCGCTGGTGAACATAGCTTAGAATAGTAGAGTTGGAAGGGGCCTATAAGGCCATGAAGTCCAGCCCCCTGCTCAATGCAGGAATCTAAAGCGTTCCCAACAGATAGCTGTCCGATTGCCTCTTGAATGCCTCCAGTGTCGGAGAGCCCACTACCTCTCTAGGTAATTGGTTCCATTGTTGTATGGTTCTAACAGTTAGGAAGTTTCTCCTGACGTTCAGTTGAAATCTGACTTCCTGCAACTTGAGCCCGTTATTCCGTGTCCTGTGCTCTGGGACGATCAAGAAGAGATGCTGGCCCTCCTCTGTGTGGCAACCTTTCATGTACTTGAAGAGCTAGGCTAAACATGCCCAGTTCTTTCAGTCTCTCCGCACAGGACTTTGTTTCCAGTCCCTTGATCATCCTGGTTGCCCTCCTCTGAACCTGTTCCAGTTTGTCTGCATCCTTGAAGTGCTGAGACCAGAACTGGACACAGTATTCAAGATGAGGCCTAACCAGTGCTGAATAGAGGGGAACTAATACTTCACACGATTTGGAAACTATACTTCTGTTAATGCAGCCTAATACAGCATTTGCCTTTTTTGCAGCCACATCGCACTGTTGGCTTATATTCAGCTTGTGATCGACAATTCCAAGATCCTTCTCACATGTCGTATTGCTGAGCCAAGTATCACCCATCTTATAACTGTGCATTTGGTTTCTTTTTCCAAAGTATAGAACTTTGCATTTATCCTTGTTGAATTTCATTCTGTTGTTTTCAGCCCAATGCTCCAGCCTATCAAGGTCCCTTTGAATTTTGTTTCTGTCTGCCACAGTATTAGCTATGCCCCCCCAATTTTGTATCATCTGCAAATTTGATAGCATGCTCTGTACCTCCTCAACCAAGTTGTTAATAAAAATGTTGACGAGCACTGGGCCCAGGACCGAGCACTGTGGTACCCCACTCGTTACTTCCACCCAGTTTGAGAAGGAACCATTGATAAGCCCTCTTTGAGTATGATTCTGGAGCCAACTGTGGATCCATCTGATAGTTGTTTCATCATAGGGCACTTTGTCAAAAGTTTTGCTGAAGTTGAGATATATTATGACCACAGCATTTCCACAGTCTACAAGGGAGGTTACCTGATCAAAAAACGAGATAAGATTAGTTTGGCAGGATTTGTTCTTCATAAATCCATGTTGGCTTCTAGTAATCACTGCATTGTTTTCAAGGTGCTTACAGATTGCCTGCTTTATAATCTGCTCCAGAGTTTTTCCAGGGATTGATGTTAGGCTGACTGGTCTGTAGTTCCCTGGTTCCTCCTTTTTGCCCGTTTTGAAGGTTGGGACAACATTAGCTCTCCTCCAGTCATCCGGCACTTCACCAGTCCTCCACAATTTCATAGAGATAATAGACAGTGGTTCTGAGAGTTCTTCAGCCAGTTCCTTCAATATTCCAGCATGCAGTTTATCGGGCCCTGCCGATTTGAACTCATTCAAAGTGATTAGGTATTCCTTGACCATTTGTCTATCAGTCTCAAGTTCCAATCCTGGCCCTTCTACTTCATGTGTCCCGGGAGGGTCATAGACCCTTTTTTGGGAGAAGACTGAGCCAAAGTAGGAATTGAGCACTTCTGCCTTTTCTTTGTCATCTGTTATCATTTTGCCATCCTCACCGAGTGCCACCATTTCCTTTCTCTGTCTTTTACTATGGACATACCTGTCTATGGACGTTTCTGTCTTACTATGGATGCTAACCTCCACTCATTCTCAGCTTTAGCCTTCCTGACACCATCCCTGCAATTCCGTGATACCTGCCTGTACTCTTCCTTTGTGGCCTGGCCTTCTTTCCACTTCCTGTGTGTGTCCTTTTTTGTGTTTAGGTCAGCTCTATGCTTTTTGGGAAGCCACATTGGCTTCTTCTGCTGTTTCCCCCCTTTTTTCCTTGTTGGAATTGCTTGCCATTGCGCTTTTAGAATTTCCTTTTTTAGAAACTCCCACCCATCTTGGACTCCTTTTCTCATTAGGGTGGCTTGCTATGGAACCATACTTATAATTGTTCTGAGTTTATTAAAATCAGCTTTCCTGAAGTCCAGGGTGTGTGTATGGCTACTTTCAGCTTTTGCTTCTGTTAAGATCAAGAGTTCAAGTATGGTGTGGTCACTTTCCCCAGAGTTCCTGTTACTGCCACTTCATCCACCAAATCATCTCTGTTAGTTAGAATCAAGTCCCACATAGCTGATCCTCTGGTTGCTTCCTCCACTTTCTGTAGGAGAAAGATATCTCCAACACAAGTCAGAAATTTCTTGGAGGGGCCGTGTTTGGCAGAGTTTGTCTCCCAACAGATATCAGGATAATTGATGTCCCCCATTACTACTACATCATGCTTCCTTGAAACATTGGCAATTAGCTTTTCAAAAGTTACATTCTTGTCTTCTCCTTGATTGGGTGGTCAGTAGTAGACTCCAAGCACCACATTCCTTTTATTACTTGCCCCATTAATTTTAATCCAGATACTCTCGGTGGAGCTACCCAGCTCATCTTCCTGTATTTCTGTGCAGGGATATATGTTTTTAACATACAGCGCGACTCCACCTCCCTTTTTATTCCTTCTGTTCTTTTTAAACAAGTTGTATCCTTCAATTGCTGTATTCCAGTCATGAGAGTCATCCCACCAAGTTTCAGTTATACCTATCAAGTTGTAATTACCCTCCTGTATTAAGAGTTCAAGTTTGTCCTGCCTGTTTCCTATGCTCTGTGCATTAGTATACAGACATCGAAGACCATGTGATTTGTGGCTTGGCTTCCTTACTACATTTTTCTGAGGACTGTTACTGGGCCCTATTAGAGCTGATCTCTCTGTTCCCGTTACTGTGCACAAGCCTTCACTGGTCGTTACCACCAAGTTTACATCTCCCTCCCGCTTAGGATTCAGTTTAAAGCCCTCCTGATGAACTTCTGCATGCTGTGGCCAAGCACATTCTTCCCAGTCCTTGTGAGATGCAACTCATCACTTGCCAGCAGTCCATCTTCCAGGAACCATAGCCCGTGGTCCCAGAATCCAAATCTCTCACATTGGCACCATCTTCATAGCCATTCATTCACACGGAGTATTTTTCTTTCCCTTTCTACTCCTCTTCTATGTACTGGAAGGATGGATGAAAAAACTATCTGGGCCCCAGAGTCCTTGAGTTTCCTTCCCAGAGCTTCAGTCTGATGTGATTTCTTCATAGCTTCGTTTGGCAGTATCATTTGTTCCCACATGGATGAGGAGAGAGGGATAATAATGGTGTGGTGTGGTGCTGGTGCTCCTGTTATTAGTTGCATTTTTTACTTAAGTGCTTCACACAGGAAGAATAAAACAACAAAAGACATTAAAATCAGATAAAAAACCAGTACACACAAACTAAAATACTTATCCAACAATATATTTAAAAGCAACATGTCTTACCCACTTAAAGGATAAGCACAAAGGCCACTGACATATGCAACTACCTTCCAATAAAAAATCATTCATCAGGGTAAGTAAGAATGTTTTTGCCAGGTGCCTAAAAACTGACAGCAATGGCGCAAGGGGTATTTCCCTGGGAGGAGCATTCCACAAACGAACCACCACTGAATAATATATATGTTATAGTGACATAACATATTATATTATGATGGAAGATGCATGGCTCAGTGGTACAGCATATGTACAGCAATGGTATAGCATACCAGCATTTTGTAGGCAAAGGGTTCCAGTTCAATTCCTGATAGTTTGGTTAAAAAACAAACTCCTGTCTGAAAGTCTGGAGAGCTGCTGCCAGGCCGTGCAAACAACCCTCAGCTCTGTGGTCTGATTCATTAAACTGCAGCTGCCTATGTTCTTGCAGTTTGTGTCAAATCCAGTCCTAGTTCCATACCAGTATTTCAGAATGCTCTTACGTAACCACAGGCTAGTATCCCAGTATTCATAGTAGATTGGAACGGCAAGGGGTATTGTATGGATAGTGTCATCATATGGTTTAGTCACTAGATGGCACTGGATTTAGTGGTATTTGAGTGGAGTTGGGGCAAGAAGGGACAATACAGTGCTTGCAAAACAACAAAGCATCTTGTGATGCCCACAGGTGTAGTGATCTAGGGTCTTGGGGGATGTCTTAGACTCCTTACGTTTTTGGGAGCCAGGTCCCAGCATCCAATCAGCATGAAAGGGGAGTGTGCTGGCCACCGAGAAGAGTCTTCTAACGTGCTTCCTTGTTCTTTCCTGCTGATGGGAGCCAATCAGAGTGAAAGGAGGTGAGTCAGCAATGGAGAAGACTCTTCTCAGTAGCTAACACTCCCCTCTTATACTGATTCACTCCTAGGAACATCTGTTATCTGTTATTGTGAGAGAAGGCATTAGCAAGGATCTCATCTCGCAGCAGCAAAAAGGGGATGTTGGGGAAGATGTGTGGTTTTGTTCCAGCTCAAAGCCAGGAGTAAGGAAGGAGGAAGAGAGAAAATACATTCAGGGGAGAAAGTGTGTGTGTGATGGTGTTTCAGTTTTGAATGATGTTGTGTATGTATATCATGCACAGCAAGGTGAAATGCAAATGAATATGCGTAAGAATGTGTGTGTGGTGTAGCCAACACCAGAGGTTACAATCAGGAATTTCCATGCTTGTTTCCTCCTGAAACTCCTAAGCTCCGCCCAAATGCAGTTACTCTGAGTCTTAGTGTGGCAGCCAAGAAGGGAAATGCAGCAAAGGAGTTCCTTATCTTACAGCTTGATGATGATGATGATGTTAATGAAGAAGAAGAAGAATTGCCTGGATAGGCTAAAACCTCTCTTTCTAACATTCTAGGTAAGTGTGGAAGGAGAAGGAGTGATACAGGGAGATAGAAGGGGGTAGAAAAATCCATTTTTAAGGTGGCAAAGTTCAAAAGGTTACAAATTTCTGTGCAAAATGAATATCTGGCCTGCTTAGAGAATGTAAATTCCTTCATTTAGGAAAAAACTGGCTTTGTCTTAACCCAGCAGTAAAAAAGCCCCCAGAGAAAGAGAGTGGGGGGGGCGTCTATGTATCCAGCAGTTTAAAAATGTTTTTTCTTTATTGCTGGCTTCTGAGTCTGTTGTGCAGGCCCCAATAAGTGTCAACTGCAAGCTAGCCAATAGAAGTTCCAATTTCAAAAAGCCAAGACAAGTCGTGGAGGCTGAGAATTCTGTAATTGCAGAAGAGACTGAATCCTGATGATAGCATCCCATCTACATCATCAAGCAGTTTGGTAGTAGCAGGAGATAAACATGTAGTCACTGAATTCAGTAATTCAAGCAATTATCTCTGACAGTGAGAAAGGAGTCAAATGGAGACAGTGAATGAAGCATAAAGCAGTATTAAAGCCTGGCCAGATTATTCTATAATCTTAGAAGGTTGTATAATCTTAAAAGAGGGTGTGGTTGTGTGGGGGCATGGCTGTGACTATCATGAAGGGATCCTGCGCTTCTGAATTTGCCACTACACTATTGCTGATGCCTTCAATATATTTATTATGGCATAAACTTTTGTGGATTGTGGTCAACTTCATGAAATGCATGGGGTGGCATTCAATGCATGATTAACTTAGGTTCATTCATTTCAATGGATCTACTCTGAGTAGGAAAATGGAAATGAACTGTCTTCAAGTCAATTCCGACTTATGGCAACCCTATGAATAGGGTTTTCATGGTAAGCAGTATTTAGAGGTGGTTTACCATTGCCTTCCTCTGAGGCTGAGAGGCAGTCAAGGGCACCCAGTGAGCTTCATGGCTGTGTGGGGATTTGAACTCTGGTTTCCCAGGTCATAGTCCAACACCTTAACTACACCACAATGGCTCTGAGTAGACCTTAGTTAAATACAACCCATGGTATGATTCTTAGTTGCACATTATATGCATACAAACACAGCCATGGGGGAGCAGAAGGAAATTGGATAGTGGCAATTCAAGTACAGCTAGAATTTATGCAAAATAAGCACAGTGACTCATTGAGCAGAGGTGATAAAACAGCAACTAGTGATGGTAACATCTGTAGTGGGATAGAAATGCATGGATAGAAATGTCTCTGTTTACATTCAAAGGACTAGAAATGAACCGTTGGTGAACTGTGATTCGGCAGTTTCAGGTTGGAGACTCCCTTTGAAATTCCTGCATAGCTATCTTAAGATCCTGATTTCACATTCAAGGACTCCATACCTTCAGTGACATTGGTTCTGGATGGACGAAGACGAGTCTGGTTTTGGCTGAAAGCAAGGAAGAAACCAGACTCTGCATTTGTTAAGCCTAGCCTGCGTTCGGGCCATCCAACCACACCAACGACTTCACATCTTCCAGGACTAACCTTTGACATTGCAAACAAATTCTAGGCTAAAACAGCAAAGAGTCCTGTGTGGAACACCGCTGATGGGAAGATAAGAAGAACAAAAGGGTTCCTTTCCTCCTTCCAAAGTAGGTTCATAGCGCTCAGTCGTCATGACTTTCCTCGGAGCATTTCCACCCTTCTTTCTACAGGGGGCAATGCAGTTGTGTATGCGTGGGCCCCTCTAGAGTCTATTCAACTCCGTGAGCCGTCAACATGACCCGGAAGCGTAAGCCGGTGACGGCAGGAAGTAGAGCTAGGAGCTGCGGCCAGCGTGACTTTCAGCTCCTGGGAGTGAAAATCCTTGCTCTGAATTATGTTGAGGTGCCGGAAGGTCTTGGGCGCGGTGTTGCCTAGGCGACAGGTACGAAGGGCTCTGAAAGGGTGTTTTTTTTCCTTCCATGGGACTGAGCAACCCCATGCAGTGGTTCGGTGAGATAGGATAACGAGACGCTGCCTTCTTTGGAGGGAATCCTAGTGCTCAACTGCATGGGCTCATGATAGTAATTAACAGGGCTGTGGAGTCGGTACGCCAAACCTTCGACTCCGACTCCTATTTTTCTACTGTCCGACTCCGATTCCTTCATAAATGGCAAATGTATATTAACTAGTAATAACAAATTTACTGTAGTAAAATGGTAGCACAAGGCATTTCATCACCACCACGTGAATCATCAGGCTAGATTGATAGAACATAAAATATATTTATTTGATTAAAATTTCTGAACAAGAAAACTTTCCTAAATTCCTGTGAAAGTTTTTATTTTGAAGTTGGAGTCGGTACATTTCTACCGACTCCGACTCCACCCAAAATTGCTTCCGACTCGGACTCCAACTCCACAGCCCTGGTTCTTAAGAGGCTCAAGAACTTTGCTTGCTTTTTTTTTTTAAATAGAGGTTCTGTGCTTTTGAGCGTTGCATGATAAGCAGAAAATCAACAGATGAAGCTTTGCAGCGCTAAGGAAAAACTCTTCCCTTCATTTTCTGCCTGTGTGCCTCTTAAATGTATAAGGCTGCCCATCAGTGAATATTCTCTGGGTTGCTTAATAACAAAATAATGTTAAAAATATAGTATATACATTAAAATCAACTGTAAATAATAAAAGATAGCCAATCCCTCCCCCCCCATTACAACAGAGGAAACTACTACTGAATTGGTATGATTTCTTTTGCCAAAAGAGTCAGGACAAACAAAAGAATATACTTCTTCACACAACACATAGTTAAAACTATAGAATTCATTCCCACAAGATGTAGTGATGGCCACCAAATTGGATGGCTCTAAAAGAGGATTAGACAAATTAATCGAAGAAAAGGCTATCAAGGGCTATGTTCTACCTTCATTACTGGAAGCAGTATGCCTGTGGATACCAGTTGCTGGGAATCACAAGTGGGGAGCACTGTTGAACTCAAGCTCTCCTTGTGGGTTTCCCATAGGCAACTTGCTAGCCCCTGCAAGAATAGGATGCTGGACTAGATGGGCCGTTGGCCTGATCTGGCAGGGCTTTTTCTTATGTTCTTAACAGAAGATACAGCAGTGAGTCCTATTGAATTCAGTGGGGTTTACTCCCAGGTAAGTTGGTTAGTATTGCAACCTTATTCACACATGTTTCAGGGACTCCCCTTGAAACATTTGTTATATTAAAATATGAACACTTGTTTATATTAAACAAAATGATTGCTACCTGAAGGATGTAAGTGAGCTACTTTCTTAGCTCTCTGTTAATGGATTTTGGACTGCAAAATACCCTCATGCAATTCCTGTGGAATATATGAATTTTATTTGTTATCACAAATCTTGTACATGACCAGCACAAAATACTATAATTTTAATAATGTTAAAGATCAGGATATTCTGTCAATACTATAAGGTCTGGAACAAACATGAAAACAAATGTTCTAATTATTACAATACTGCTAGAAAGCTATTTCTGTTACAATTGATGTTGTTAGGTGCACACAGGGAAGAAGTACAGATACTGACTAAATAGGTACTGCATCTGTTTCATAGGTACGTTATCAGTTTTGTCACTACAGCAGGTGAAACAGATGACACTGGAGAGCATGGTATTTAAGGAAGATACTAGTAACTAGTTTCTGCAAGGGCAAACACGCATCAGAAAGACTAGTGATAGAGAAGCAGAACTGAACTTAGCTGAGGACTATAAGATATACATCTAAGAAGCTGTTGAGTGAAGAAGTCAGTACTGAGACCAGCCCCAAAGAAGGAGAGAATCCTTCCTAGCATGGGCTGGACACATTGGGGGTTGTTTTGAGGTCAAGGCTGTCTGTCTATAACTGTTTGCATTTTTATTTGCCCTGTTATCTGCCTAGTATTGCAATACACAGTTTTTAAAGCACATTTGTAATGAATGCTTGTTAGCATGTTGCCAGGAATGACCAATATTTACATTATTTTTTGAATATCTGAATATGTAAGGTGCCTAGTAAACTTTGTTCCTATACATTTTGTATACCTCAGTGGCATGAATTGTGGGGTACAGAGGCCTTCTGGAAGACCTGTGTATGCCATCTTGAGTTCCATGATAACAGAAAGGCTGGGTGTAAATTGGCTAAACAAATAAAATACAAGCAGAGGGACTAAAGCATCACATTACTTTGCCACTATCCCCACTTCCCTCACAGCACACACTACTGAGTAGAGAAATATCCATTGCTTTTCTTTCCTTGTTCCATATTGTAGATGTAAGCTGTTGTCTTTTTATTCATAGTACATAACCAAGTGTTTATTGATGTGCCGAATGAATGCTCATACTACAAAATAATCTGTTGGTATTTTGATTTGCTGTAACAGACTAGCATGGCTTCGCTTCAAGCTTTTATTAGTTGCTTAATAAATAATTATAGGAGAAGGTGGGGAGATAACTGCTTTCCTTTTCAGACAGCTCCCCCTATAAGTTATACTTGTGTGCCTACTTTGATTCCGTGCTATACTCGGTGTGAGATGGAGGCTAGTGTTGGGTTGTTATATAGAGGGTTCATGTTCAGCCTTAGGCCATTCTTTGGCTGCTTTTGGACTATCAAATCTTGACAATAAGCTGAGATATGAATGAGGTTCATGCACCTGCGCACAACTGCTTTCTTCCTCTCTTGGTGTAAGTGGGCAAACAAGCCAGGAAGCCGCAGTTAGCTATAGCTTCCCATTATGCTCAAACCAGAAACTATAATCCATGGCTTCCAAACAATCCAGGATACAGAATCCATCTTTAAACAATGACTTCATATTCTGACTTGTTTTGAAGCCATTAAACCATAGTTCCCTGGTTTTGACATAATGGGAAGCTATGGTTAACTTCCTGGGTTGTTTGCCCTCTTGTACCAAGGGAGGAGCAAAGTAGCTGCATTGAGGTGCATGAAGATTGTTTCTATCTAGTCTTTTAAGCATGATACTTTATCAGCTGAACGCAGCCACTATTTCTTGCCTAGCCTAAACTAATATGTTGGGAAGATAAAAAATTATGACTGATCATAAGCTGTCTTCTAATGCCAATAGGATTAGAGATATCCTATCCTGCTGCCACTATTGGATCTGGATCTCAGTCCATAGATCCTTCCATGCAGCAGTTGGTTATATGCAACAACATGTCTGAATCTGCCTTTTGCAACAGATTGTCGTTGGGGTCATAAGGTTCAGAGCAGGACTGAGATTCAAAAAGTCTGTGAAACGTTGCATTGATTCTTACAGCACAGTCTTTTTCAGTATTGCTCCTTAAATGTTTCTTGTTAAAACATACAATGTTGCACAACCCATTTATTTATTTAAAGCATTTTTCCTGCTCTTTAGTCAAAAAGGCTCCTAGAGCAGTTTACAAAAATCTGTAGTAAGACAGTCCCTGCCATTAGGCTTACAATCTAAAAGACATGACACACAAAGACAAGTGGATTTGGAGCGAGGTACAAAGCAAGTTCAGGTTATGCTTCTTATAACAAGTAGTAGGGATGGAAGCACTTCAAGTAGCCTGAGAGAATGACTGCAACTAGATGACAACTGAAGAGAGGGACAAAGGCAGCTAGTCCTTCAACAGAGATGATGGAGTAGCCCCACTTCGGAATTCTGCCTCTGCAGCCTGATGAGATGGCTGCCGCTAGATAGGTAACAGTTGAGAGAGAGCCAAAAGCAGGTGGTCCTTCAGCAGAGCTGATGGAATACCTTTGCTGTTGACAGCATATGGGCAACATACAGTGTTTTTATAGCAACTGTTGCACATTAGACTGAAAAGCCCTCATTGTACTTAATGTTGTATCCAGTACTGGTTTGTGTTGCAATATCGTTACATCCCATTTTTCTATTTCAGCTGTGCTTGAACAGCTGCAGATGGTGTTCTTCAGGAATTATTCCAAATGAAAAGGTCCGCAACATTGGAATTTCTGCACACATCGACTCTGGAAAGACTACATTAACTGAGCGCATTCTTTTCTACACAGGAAGGATAGCACAAATGCATGAGGTACAGATTTGGGGGGGGGTCTGCAGAGGGGAGGAAAGGAAAATCCTGTTGTGTGAGTGGAAGTCTACTTGAGCGATTTTGAATTCAGCCCTAAATTTTGATCTTGGAGTGAAATAAGCCATCTTGGAGCAAGCCTTGCCTTGCACCAGAGGTGCAGATATGCAGAAACGCATCGACTTGCAGAAAGGCTGGTATTTTCTCCTTTGTCTTAGGTAAAAGGGAAAGATGGGGTTGGTGCTGTCATGGATTCGATGGAGTTGGAACGACAGCGGGGGATCACTATTCAGTCTGCAGCAACTTACACTATGTGGAAAGGTGCGAACATTAACATAATCGACACCCCAGGTAATAATCATGCCAGGTAATAAACATGTTTCTAGCATACTTATATCTGACATGAGCAAGACATCCAAGTGTTAAGAGTGTATAATTCCAAAGTATGTAATATATGCTTATACTTTGGAAGAATCATAAATTTTTTTTAAAGGGTATAATTTTTACCCATCACCAAAATGACATCTGGTTTGTAAATTGTTCTCTGAGGCTGCAACTTAACCTCCACTCCCTACCAGCAGAGCATTGTGGAGCAGCAGAGACACTGTCTTCTCCACAGTCTGGCTGCTCACAGTGGCCATGGAGGAAGGGTGGAGGGGCAGGAATGGCTGAGCCCGATCTCTGTACCATCTCCAAGCTGATGCAGCAATTGGGTCTAGATCAGGCTTAGCCCCATTACACAACAGCAGTGAAACCAACACAGTATCCAGTGGATCCTGTGCCAGCTCATTCCCGCCCTTGGAACACCGTTTCAGGGCTTTCAGCTGGGCTTCACTGGCAGGAATACCACCATTCTGCCGCTAACTCACATGTTTGGTGGCCAGCAGGAGGTTCAACTGGCAGAGCTGGCACCTGGTTGGCCACTGTGAGAACAGGATGCTGGACTAGATGGGCCACTGGCCTGATCCAGCAGGCTCTTCTTATGTTCTTATGTTCTTATGAGCTGAGTGAAGTATTTGTATATGTTTTGAGTTTGTTTAGATGTTAAGTCTCCCCATCAGTTTGGGGAAGTTTTAAACTGAAAACTAGGTACCAGATTATTTATTGTGCAAGAAGCACACAACAATACACAAGGATAACTTTTCATGGACAGCATTAATTTATGTGTTTAATGTATTGCATTAGTGTTCTTCCTCCACAGAGTGCAGAGTAGCTTACTTGGAGTCGTTTTACCCATGCAGTAACCTTGTGAGGTATATTAGACCAAGAGAGACAGACTTGCTGAAGTCTGCCTAATGAGCTTAAGAGGTGAATGGGAATTTGGACTTTTGACTATGACCTTTGCCTAAGCAATAAATATTGGATTTGGATTTGGATTTCACACATTGCTTTAACTATAGCACTACTGTGGCTTTCTGAATGTTTGATACTGCTTCAGTTGCTCTATTGATACAGTAGAAAAGCATGTGTTCGCACCTGTTGTCAGCTACAGTGTGGTGTAGCGGTTAGAGTATCAGACTAGGACTGTAGGGACTGGGTTCAAATCCCACTCAGCTGTGGAGCTCACTGAGTGACTTGGGGCCAGTTACTAACCGTCAGTTTGATCTACATTGCATGGCTGTTATGAAGATATAATGTGTAGGAAGATCCATGTACGTAACCTTGAGCTCCTTTGATAGGGTGTGGAACCTGTGGTCTTGAGATGCTGTTGGACTACAACTTCTATCATCCTTGCCCATTGCAATGCTGATTGCATCTACGGGGAGTTGGAAGTCCAACATCACTTGGACAGCCACCTGTCGGGTGTGCTTTAAGTTGGATTCCTGCAATGAGCAGGAGATTGGACTCAGTGGCCTTATAGGCTCCTTCCATAACCACTATTCTATGATTCTGTGATCATCTGGAAGGTCACAGGTTCCCCATCACTGTCCTTGGAGGAAAGGTTGGACATAGAATCCTAGAATAGTAGAGTTGGAAGAGGCCTGTACATCCATCGAGTCGTACCCCTTGCTGAATGCAGGAATCCAAGTTAAAACATACCTGACAGGTGGCTGCCCAATTGCCTTTTGAATGCCTCCAGTGTCGGAGAGCTCAGCACCTCCCTAGGTAGTTGCTTTCATTGTTGTACTGCTCTAACAGGTTTTCCTGATGTTCAGCTGAAATCTGGTTTCCTGTAACTTGAGCCCATTATTCCATAATGGGCACTCTGGGATGATCGAGAAGAGATCCTGGTCCTCCTCTGTGTGGCAACCTTTCAACTACTTGAAGAGTGCTGTCATATCTCCCCTCAGTCTTCTCTTCTCAATACTAAATCTAACCAGTTCTTTCAGTGTCTCCTCACAGGGCTTTGTTTCCAGTCCCCTGATCATCCTTGTTGCCCTGGGAACAAAGCCCTATGAAGAGAGACTTACATAAATGTAGTAAATATTACATAAATGTTATCAGTATATGGTTTGTTTATGTCATTTTTTCACCTTTCAAGTTGTGCTGGTTAGTTTTGCTTTTGTCATTTTTTCACCTTTCACCTTGTATTGGTTAGTTTTACATTTTTCTACCTCAAATGAACTCTCATTTCCTGGTTGCTTCCTTTAGTGCAATGCGAGAATAAGTTTTTAATTTCAGAATACAAGTTATCTCAAAACAATAAAATAAAAGTTTTTTCTAATGCAGTGTGTTTTAAAGACAATTTTCAGGAAAGTTGTATAGTTACCCTAAATGCTATGAAATGTTAGTTTTGGCCTAGCCCTGTTCCTCACCATTTCCGAAGGCTGCACAGAACAGCAGGAAAGAGAACTGCGTTCAACAGGAGCAGCAGTTCTAAGCCAGTTGGAAACTTTGTTGGAAACTTTAAACATACCTGGAATTTTTTACTTCCTTTTCAGGGCACGTAGATTTCACTATAGAAGTAGAAAGAGCATTGAGAGTTCTTGATGGAGCCATACTGGTGCTGTGTGCTGTTGGAGGGGTCCAGTGCCAGACAATAACGGTGAACAGGCAGATGAAGCGGTATAATGTCCCATGTTTGACCTTTATCAACAAACTGGATCGAATGGGTGCACATCCATACAGAGCTGTGCAACAACTTAGGTATAAACTTCTATATTAGCAGTCCTTCCTCTCCACCCCCACCAGATCAAAAAGGAAACTTTCTAGAAACATTGAATTATCATTATCACTATCACTATTATTATTATCCTGCCCTTCCTTCCAGAAGGAGTCCAGGGTAGCATACAAAAGCACTAAAACATCTATAAAATAAACGACTTTGAAACATATTAAAACATCTTTTTTTAAAAAAAAGCTTTAAAAACATCTAAAAAAGTAATTCCAACACAGATGCAGACTGGGATAAGGGCTTTACTTAAAAGGCTTGTTGAAAGAGGAAGGTCTTCAGTAGGCGCCGAAAAGATATAACAGATGGTGCCTGTCTAATATTTAAAGGAAGGGAATTGCAAAGGGTAGGTGCTACAACCCTGAAGGGCCACTTCCTGTGTTGTGCGGAACGGACCTCTTGATAAAATGGTATCTGCAGAAGGCCTTCACTTGCAGAGTGCAGTGATCAGCTGGGTATATAAGGGGTAAGACGATCTTTCAGGTATCCTGGTCCCAAGCTGCATAGAGCTTTGTACACTAAAACCAGAACCTTGAACTTAGCCTAGTGGCTAACGGTCTTCTGTATATTGTTCTTTGTATTGTTCTTGACTAGAGTGCCATGTTACTTAGGGGTTAGGTGGATAATGTCGTCAGCACTGGGTGTCACATTTGAAATAAATTGGAGAGTGCCTGTTAAGTGAGAGTTGTATTCAGCATAGTGCTAAGGCTAAGATCCCATCAGCGCAAGGATTTCTCTTTCCACAATGGAACAATCTTCTCTCCTCCCCCTGCACACCTCCTAAATCTGTTCTGGGAGTTTTCCCAACCCTCCAGAACAGATTTGGGGATGGCATGGGGGATACACGGGGGGGAAGAGAGGGAGAGAAATCCCCTTGCGCTAACTTGAATCCTTGCACTGGCACAAAAGGTTAGTTAAATATTGCCCTGAATACCAGCCTTCCCCATACTGGTGCCCTCCACATGATTTGGACTGTAATTCCCATCAGGCCCAGACAGCATAGCCAATGGTCAGGGATGATGGGAGTTATGGTTCAAAACATTTGGAGGGCACCAGCTTGGAGGAAGACTGGTTTAAATATATGGGAGGAGTACCAGACCTCACCACATGAGCCTTTGTCCTTCCACTATAACCGTGCTTGGGCCATAGACCGTTGACATTGTCCCTTGTATGGCATTTAACTTTCAGGACACAATTGCTGGCACAGTGGGGATTGTGATGTTCCCATAAAGAAGCATAAAGACTCTTGCTACCACCTGGCTTGTCCATAAACTACATTCCAGATCTTGAGATTATTTATCTTAATAATCTTGAGATTCTAACATATGTTGATGGGAAACAAGTTATTTGGGGCTGTGTGTTTTCTTAATTGTTTTCATTTTGATCTACTTTTGAAATAGTGTCTAGGTTGTACTGCAGGTGAGGGCTCCCATGACTGAATGCACCTCTATACAAAAACTGCTTCTATATACGGAATGGAAGTGTTAGGAGGAGAAGGTTCCGTCCTTGATTTCTCCCTCCCATCTTAGTTTTCTATGTGCATGGAGTTGCTATTTTATTATGGACCAGAATTCAGTCATGTGAGCCCCCATCTGCAGTCAGAAGTGGTACAGTGTGCAGCTAATTGCTGGGCAGTAACTTGTTTTCCTAGATGGCCACTTTGAGAAGGGAATACAGAGTGGTGGGCCTGTGAATAACCCTGTGGCTAAAGCAGCCTGCCAGCTAATACTCTCCTCCCCACCGCCCTGTAAATATGTTCTGGATGTTCCCCCAACCCTCTAGCAAAATTTGGGGATGGTGCAAAGGGGGGGAGGGGGGGAATCCCATCGCACAAGCAGAAAGAATGCTCTAAGCTTTGTCACCTTCAACTTGACCATAAATGCAAACAAAAATGAATGCTTTGATCCAGAAAGGTGCCATCATTATCAGTTTATATAGCACTTGAAATAGGCCTTGTGGTTATGGCATGATACGTATTTTGATTTACACAGGTTTGCAGTGAGGAAGAAAAAAACTGATTCTTTCATTTGTCTTTTTTTTTTTAAAGCAAAAAACCCCTATAAAATTGGTCATTCTTATTTCAGTTTTACAGATGAGAAAGAGAAAATAACATGTGTAAGATGGCTGCGGTGTTTTGGGAAGCCAGTCTGGTTTCATCACTTGTTGCCTTTTTCTCTTTTAATTCAGACTTCTTTGTTCACCATGACTTTCAGTGAGTTAGTTTGTTGATCTCCTCCTTGATTTAGGTTCTTGATGTTGGATTTTAAGGCTTTGTATGATTCCTTCAGCAAAATTCATAAGATATACTGTTCTGCTGAAGAGCCTTGCTGGATCAAACCAGAGACCTGTCTAGCTGCTCATTAGCGACCAGAGTTCAAAGTGGTGGTTTTGATGTATAAAGCCCTATACAGCTTGGAACCAAGATACCTGAAAGATCATCTCAACCCTTATATACCCAGTCAGTCACTGCGCTCTGCAGGTGTGGGCCTCCTGAAGATACCATCTCATCAGGAGATCAGTTCCACACAACATAGGAATCAGGCCTTTAGTGCATTAACACCTACGCTTTGGAATTTCCTCCCCTTAAATATTAGACAGGCGCCATCTCTGTTATCTTTTTGGCACCTATTGAAGACTTTCCTATTTCAGCAAACTTTTTAAGTAGACCTTATCCCAGCCTCTGTCTGTGTTGGAGTTGCTTTTAGGGTTTGTTTGTTTTTTTAAGTTTTTTAAGATGTTTTGTTTTGAAGATGTTTTGGGTGTTTTTGTTTTCCACCCTGGGCTTCTTCTGGGAGGAAGGGCAGGGTATAAATTTAACAAACCAACAAATAAATAAAATATCCAGCATCCTGTTTCCCACAGTGGCCAGTCAGATGCCCCCAGGAAGACCACAAACAGGACATAAAAGCAATAGTTGTCTCCCTTTGTTGCTTCCCAGCAGGTGTTATTCAATGGCATACTGCCTCTGAACCTGGAGGTAGCATATCGCATGAGCCAAGCATCTTTCAACCCAGAAGAGTAAAAGAGGATGTTTGTACAGTTATATCTATGCACCATTGATAATTATTTTAAATATAGTTTCCAAGAAACCAGACATACTGATTTATTGGAGAGGCTGCACAAATTAATGTTAATTCATATACTTATAGGCACAAACACAGGCTTTGAATTCTGGGCCCTGAGAGAGCTATCATTTTGTTCACTGGATCTCACAGAAATAAAGGAGTTACTGGGAAGAAAATACTTGAGTAGACCCATTGGAATGGAAAGGAAATGCCCATAATTCATGTTTAAATTCCTTTCAGAGAAAGGAAGGAACCTTTTTTTGCCCATTTTAAAGGAGATAAATTACGATCCAACAGAGAATTTAAACACACTGAAATTTAGGCATCTTGAACTCTGTTTTAGACCATGGCTGCTATATGTGAAGGAACACAAATAAGAAATGACCATTGATTTAGAATTAACTTTTGGAAACAGAAAGTTCATAGTCAAAGCTAAAAAACGTAACAGCTGTTTTTGTTTTTTCCCACAATAAAATTATTGCTGTATCAATGTGTGGGAAGTTAGAATAGCTTTGATATAGTACATGCAAATCGGCTACCATATACCTTTGTATTTATTTTTAACGTTACAGATCCAAGATGAACCACAATGCTGCTTTTATTCAGATACCTATGGGATTGGAGGGAAATCTGAAAGGGATCATTGATCTCATTGAAGAAAAAGCTATATACTTTGAAGGGGACTTCGGGTAAGAGTTCTGAAGAATTTTTTGATCTCTCAATCATTCTATTGGGGTAGTGTACTTTTTAGAAGAAGTACAATTGAGTATTTTGGTTATGGAAGAAGAATTATTTAGGTCCCAGGGTACAGTCTGAAGGCACATAAGGCCAGCTCCCTGCTGAAGCTAAGCAGGGTCAGGTCTGGTCAGTGCCTGGATGGGAGACTGCCTGGGAACCATATGTAAGCCGCCTTGGGTTTCTATTATGAAAAGAAAGGCAGGGTATAAATGTAATAAATAAATAAATAAAAATGTATGGTTAATGCAGCCATAACTCACCAGCTCTCTGAACCATAACAGTCCCTCATGCCTGTGAGAACTTTCTCTGCTGGTCTTAACCATAATTGAGGGTTGTGTTGGCATTATTTAAGCATAGCTAATGCAAATGGGGTTCCCCTCTTAACCAGAGTAATGACGCATGTTACTAAACACTAATTGATTAAATAATATTTTTTTTGCTGTAACCATAGTTCAGCTAGTGCCAACGTAAGCCCAGTTTGCACAGAAGTCGAAGCCCAAACCATAACAAATGATGGTTAATATCATCAGGAGGAATTCACATGTGAAACGTGAGGTGCTGGAGGGATAAGTAGGCAATCCTGGGACATGTTCCCTTAATCATTAAGCGATTAGGGCATTACATCTGTACTTGCCCATTGGGCTAGAATGTTTTCCTTACAAAACAGCTAGATTTAGATAGTTGCCTACAGTAGGTCAATTATTTTTACTGACTAGGAGGAGTAGGAGTAGTGAAGGGCTGAAGCTAGCAGAAGTGAGGTTGATTATGAACCCTTTGATCCTCAGTCCCTCTGGCTAGAGCAACAACAATATGTTTGGTTGTGGATTTTGCACAGCAGACACCTCTTGAGTCATATTCATGATGTCAGAATTCTGTCAAAGGGTGAAAGGTGAGAATTACATAGCAAACAAGTGATTAAATTTGCCTTGCTTTTATTATAGGAGGGTTTAGCCATGTAATCACCATTTTGCCTTGAGTATACAAAGTTCATTTAATATAGTTAACTCCAGGCTGGCTTTTACATCTGTGGTATGTGAAAATAACCAGGGATCCTGCATCTTTGCAGGAAACTCAAGTGAGAAATTAAAGTTCACTTGTATACATGTCTTCTGAGAAGCAAGTCATATTGAGTCATGTGGGATTACTCTTTGGTAAAGTGGATATAGGATTTCAGCCTTAGTGTTGGTTCTTTTGAGTGGAAAAGAAAGAGTGACATTTTCATGAAGGAATGAAAAATAGGAATGAAAACAGGTCATATTTATCCCCTCACACAGAGCAAATCCTAAACTTCGTTCTATCCTGCATGGGCTTTTAAAAAGTTAAATGCCTCAATGTTTCTTTCTGCGTAAGACAGCTAAGTGAGCCTTGTTCTAGGAAAATTGTCTTCTTACGATTAGCTGAAATTATTGTGTAATCATCATGACATTAATCGAACATTAACAGAAAAATGTCCATCATTTGAGAAACAATTTGCTTAATTATTATTGCCCAAAGTCTTTTCAGTTATGCCATCTTGATGTTTTATGTAGCCTTATGATGATAATCCAGGTCTACATCCCACAATTTTGAAGACAACTATTAAAGGCATATAGGATTACATTCTATGTGAATATTGTTGATATGAGACAGAAAGCACAAGGGATCTAGTTTTAAATCAAATGTGTATTTTAATCAGTATAACTTTGTCACTTGATTTGCAGTTGCAAAGAGGACCGAAAATGTGTCACTAGTGAGAATAGCCCAAATTCTCTGTTATGGTTCATACTAAGGTCTGCAGAAGTATGCCGTTTTTCTAACATTTCTGGTTATATTGCTACTGAATTCTGATAGTCTTATTTGTTTTCTATTCTTCTGTAGCCAAACAGTTAAATATGATGAAATTCCCCCTGAGTTCAGAGCAGAGTCTATTGATCGCCGCCAGGAACTGGTTGAATGTGTTGCAAACACAGATGAACAGCTTGGGGAGCTTTTTCTTGAAGAGAAGATCCCAACAGTGGCTGACTTGAAGGTAAAAGGACTTCAGTTCTTTTGTATTCCAAAAGATTGCCCAAAGTCCTTTGATTTCCTCGAATGTACTGTTTCTGCTACACACTTTGTGTGTAGTTGTGTTCTGCATGCATAAAATCAAACGGGGTAGGGCACTCTCATAGGAATTATTCAGGAATAACAACCTTAGACTAGGTGTGGCCAGTGGTCAGGGATGATGGGAGTTGTAGTCTGACAGCATCTGGAGGGCTACAGGTTCCCCACGCCTGTCTCCGACTAATACTGGTTACATGTCCTGTAGTCAAAAATTCCTTAATGCTGTCTAAAAATAATAACACTTAGCTTCAAGTGTTCAAAGTGTTTTACATATATACATCTCGGTAATATTTACAACAACCCTGTAAGATAGGGCAGTATTTATTAGCTCTCCATATTATAGATGGAGGATTGAAATGAGAAAGACTGGCTTGCCTGAGGCCACCTAGTGTGTTTGTGTGTGAAATGAGTTTTGATCTCCAGACTTAGTGATTCACATCTCTCACTGCAATCCTGTGTGATGCATGCCTACTCAGATGTAATCCCCATTGAACTTACTTCTGAGTATCTGGTTGTACTGTCAGTCTTTTAGCCACTCTGCCACATTAACTCTCTGACCATGATCCGTTTGCAGGGCTCCCAGTGAGAACTATTTCTAGGCTTAGGTTGCAGATCAGAGACGCATCACTTTTTTCCATGGGTGTGAGGGGCCACTAAGAGCAGTAGAGATCATACTTGTCTGGAGAAAAATCCCAGATCTAATCCCTATTAATGTCTCAAGCAACAGAGCTGGGAAAGACCTCTGCCTGGGACCCTGGTGACTCTTCACTTTTCATGACTGGATGGGCCAGATGCTGAGCCATTCCAGTCAGAGTAAAAAGTGCTGGGCTATGTGAACCAATGGTCAGACCTGGTACAAAATAGCTTCTCAATACGTTCATGTTCATTGGAACAGAGAATTGTCTGCGTAATACAGAAACCCTATTCAGTCATTATATTCTCCATGTGATTTGCATCACATAGATAGCGCGTTATCTCTAGAAGCTAAAATGATGAAACTGAGGTTATCATACTTTGGACACATAATGAGAAGACATGATTTGCTAGAAAAGACAACAATGCTTAATAATGGGAAAAACAGAAGGGAGCAGAAAAAGAGGAAGGCCAAACAAGATGTGGATTGATTCTATAAAGGAAGCCACAGACTGAACTTACAAGATCTGAAGAGGGTGGTTTACAACAGATGCTCTTGGAGGTCACAGATTCATAGGGTCGCCATAAGTCGTAATCAACATGAAGGCACATAACAACAACAGATAGCATGTGGATCACTGCTGTAGCCCCTCTCCTCTGCCACTGCTTCCTGTGCTGGCTCATTCCAAATGCTGTTCGTGCATAGCCTGCCCCCTTGACTTGGATCAGGGTTTCTTCTCCCTTCTGACATGCTTTCCTTTTGCAAACTTGCTCCCAACACATCGACAGCATGGAGACAGGGCTAATGCATGCAACCCTGCTCTAATTAGGACTAGATATGCTTTAGGAAGGCATGAAGAGGGCATTTTCATGAGCAAGTATTTGAGGTATTAATTTAATAATAAACCTTTGAAACCTTGTGTCTGGTTGTCAGAATTGCAGTTGCCAGTAACTGCCGGTGCTAAAGCTATTTTATTTATTACATCTCTATCCCACCTTTCTTCTAAGGAGCACAAAGTGGGGTACACGTTATCCCCTTCCACCATTTTATTCTCACAACAGCCCTGTGAGGTATGCTAGGTTGAGAGATTGTGACTTCAGTGGTTCCTAGAGCAATGCCTACTAGTGTAGTTCTAATGGAATCCAGACAGATCTCCCTGCTGATACTTCCTGTCAATTATGATCCCATTCAGACATTGCACTGTCCAGTAATTAGTAGATATGCCTGCACCCATGTAGGTGATTCCCAGAGAGCCAAGCACCTATAAAATGACACAGAGTCAGTCTCACTCTGCTTTCTCCTCTAATTTGACAGCTGGGGGCCTCCAGGTGATGCTCAAAACCTCTATCCTTCAGTTGCTTGGCGCGGTCTGCCATGGCTTCAACTACCTGTCTATTACACTTATATCTCATCTTTTATCCAAGGAGCAGGAGATGGTATGCATGGCTTTCCCCCTCCCAATTTTATCTTCACAACAATTCTGCAAGGTAGGTTAGGCAGAGAGAGAGAGGCTAGCCCATGAGCTTCATGACTGTCAGGGATTTGTCCAACCATCTTAAGTACTAAACTGTACTGGGAAAAAATGGAAATGGACTGCCTTCAAGTCAATCCCGACTTATGGCGACCCTGTGAATAGGGTTTTCATGGTAAGCAGTATTCAGAGGGGTTTTTCCATTGCCTCCCTCTGAGGCTGAGAGGCAGTGACTGGCCCAAGGTCACCCAGTGAGCTTCATGGCTGTGTACTAGGTCTCTCTAAAAAACGACTTATAGGATAACTTTATAAATAGACATATAACTATAAAATGTAACTATATAATATACTTGCATACTATAATATGCAATACTTAAAGTAAAAGTATAAACTTGCAGAGTTGTGCAAGGATGAAATATAATGTTTTTTTTTAAAATCCGCCCTATAGCTTAGTTGGCCTATAATTATGAATAAATTAATGAGGATAAATGGGTGTGATTTTTTTTTAGAAAAGCTGCTATGGCCCTGGTTGTTTGTTTGTTTTTAAATAGAATAATGATATAGCCAGCTCTCATTCAGAGACAACTTTTTGTGTTGGGATCTCACATTTTGTTGCCTTTAGA
Organism: Rhineura floridana; assembly: GCF_030035675.1. Classification (NCBI taxonomy): domain Eukaryota; kingdom Metazoa; phylum Chordata; class Lepidosauria; order Squamata; family Rhineuridae; genus Rhineura; species Rhineura floridana. The sequence continues at coordinate 124,575,139 of NC_084486.1, forward strand.
AGCTAAACTTGTTCGCCGTGGGAGCTGGACTATACATGTCTGCAATATCTTTGTTGTGACACTTTGCTGCTATCCAGGGAAGCAGCAGGTTTTCAGTACCAGGCTTTAGTAGCCACAGATGACCAGAGGGGAGAACAGCAGGCTGAAGGAGACCGGCTGTTTAGTGTGATAGAAAAAGTTGTGACAGATCCTAGAGGTCAGCTGTGATCTCTCTCTCCCCCTCTCCCCCCCCCACAAATGTAAATCTAAATATCTCTAAATATAAATGTGAGGTTTGGACCTGCATATCCCCATTTGTTTCTAGGCAAAACCTAATGTGCTTTCTAATATGTATATTTTGATTCAGAGTTTACTTGCAGGTAGAAATCCTTCACAGTATCCAGACACAACCCAGCCCCCTTGTGACTAAATTCAGATGCGGTTGGTGTAAGCAGACACTGTTTCACCGTAGCTGAACCCACTGAATTTGGCTTGAGAACTTGATGATCATGGAAAATACAGCTTTGAATCTGGAAATAAACCTGTTACCCTTGTTAGCCTTTGATGACTTCGCGGTCTGGAGAACTGCTGCATAGTGGCTGTTATGTAATAGTTTTCTGCTGTATTCCAGCTCTTACAAAACATTTCAGAGGAAGAAGCCCATTTTAAGTGCTGCTGAGTGATCAAGGGTCAAAATACACCAGCAGTTTTGTTGGAATATTAATTTGGAACTTTTACTGTGAATATCTTTGATGTTAGCCAAACATTAGCCAAACAGTTCAGGAGACATCCAAATAATGAAGATATCTGGGGATATGCTGTTTGAAAATTCAGCTAAGATTTATAGCCTGATCTCATACATTTTAATCCAGAAATGTATACTAGAGTTCAATTTGATTTACTTTCAAAAGTTCATAGGATTGTACCCTTCAACTTTTTTCATCCCCTTTCAGAAACTGTTTACTCCTCCTGCCCAATCAAATATTTGTCCCTTTTGATCTGTGCTGAAAATAAAGCCAATAAAAATAGAATGGGTCACCTAGAGCCCATTTGATCCTATGCATTTTTTTACTTCACCCAATATGTAATTACCTTGTGGAATCTACTTCCATAAAATATGGGGTTGACCACTTAGCTTAGATGGCTTTAAAAAAAAAAGGATTTGACAGATTTATGGAAGATGTCATTCCTTCTAATAGTGAATTCTGTTTGTTGCTTGCCTGTTAATTTGGAAGCAAACTAGGATCATTGGATATTAGACATTTCTATAAACTCAGGGACTTCCTAGGTATACAGAAGTACATTCACTTGTGAATTAAAAGAAGAAAAAGTATTTTTAAAAGACCCAAACAACTGAACAAGCACCTGTGAACTTCCAGATTGTAAGGAATATTGAGGTGTCCCTTGAGGAGGTAGGGAAGGAAACTGGAGGTGGGAGGCTACTCTATTGAGGATAGCAAGTATCCTAAAGTGGGGGGGTATTATGGTCAAGAGGAGGTATGCTGTGAGTTAAAAGGCTTCCCTTCCTGCATGATACTGGGATATTTCATGAGGAAACTTTCCAAAACTCCCATCACACCCCTGCTGCTGCTGCTGCTGCTGCTGCTGCTGCATAGCTAGAGAACACTCAGATTTGAGGGCTGGCAATACCCTCAAAGCTGACCCTTCTAATGGTAGGATGCTGCCTTAAACCAGGTCAGACTATTTTTCCATCTAGCTCATTGTTGCTTACTCTGACAGGCAATGGCTCTCCAGGGTTCCAACCAGAGGTCTTTCACATCATCTGCTTTTAGCACAGGAGGGGAAGACCTTGGATGGGAAATGAAAAAGGCATCTCCCCCCTCCCCTTCCTGAGACCACATAGTCACCCAAAACCTGAACAGGACTACATGGCTTCTTTTGCAGCCTGAGTGGAGCTCTCAACAGAAATGTTCCTCTTAGAGGGTTGGGGATACATAGCAACATTTTCTTTTTGCAGATGTTGACACCTATTGGTCATGTAAGCTAAAAGAATGTCCATGGTTCAAAGGCTTTAATAATGGTAGCAACAATTAGCAAAGGTGGACTATTGCCTCATTGGTTTGCTTCTGAAAGGCATCTGGCTCACCACTGGATGGTCCGCTAGTTAGGTCTTTAGAATCCAACAGGATACCTCTTATATTTATGCAGAAGTCCCATTGAACTTGATGGGACTTACTCTGGAGTAAGTGTGTGTGTGATTTTAGCTTGAGGCTAGGAGGAATACATTTTACCAAGTAGTAATTTCATTCCGTGTCTCTGTTTGAAGAATGAAAAAATTCAGCTTAAAATCATCTGTCAGATGGGATCTTTTGGCACACGCAACAGTTGGTGCTGAAAGCATATTTTCCAGTTCAAAGTGACCTTGTCTCCTCCAGCCCTCCTCCCAAAGCTAATTAATTACAAATTATTAAAGGACTGTGGAAAGGCCAAAAGGCAGGTTTGTTTGTGCTAATTTGTTCCCAGTGATGGATTTCTAGCCTGTAGCAGCCAGCCAACGTCTGATTTAAAATAATTTTTCATGGAAAACACTTTGGATTTTTTTCTTGCGTGATCATTGAGCATGAAGTGCTTAAATAAGCACCTTGTTTGCTGACACCAAAACATTATTCCTGAGATGAAACCCTGACTGATGTGCTATAGCTGCTGAAGCAAAAGCCATCTGCAGAATTAAATAAAGGAGAAAAAAATAGGAGGGAGCTGTAGTTTCTGTGAATAGAATGCAGGTCCGTCCAGTCAGGGTGCTAATTTTGTCTCCTGCCTAACTGATACGCTGTACTCTATCTGCAGGGAGGGGAGGGGATATTAAGAGGGTTTAAACTAGGAACTTAAAGGCTCTGAGCCTTTAGGGACCTGGCATACCAGGCTAATGTAGAGCCAGAGTCTTCAAAACATAGAAGGGAATAGGGATGTGCAGCACTAGCCTCTACAGTTTGATAGATGGCATCAAGCCTTTAGATTGGCCAGGCCTGGTATTAATAACAGGAGCCTGGCCTTCTGCCTTTGCCTGTTTCCTGTGCTTCAACTCCCTTTTCTAGCATTAGCCACTGACCTCAAACACCTTGACCTTGAAAAAACACACTCTAGGTCTAAGGTCAAGTATGTCTATTTGCAAGTCCAATCCAGGCCATGATGGGGATGGGCGAAGTCAGAGCCAAAGCTATGGCTGCTGCACTATTACAGAGCTAGATACAGCTTTGTTCACTGATTCATAATGAAGTGTTGTCGCTCATCTTCTACGTGTTCTAGGCTACTCCTGCCAGTGTTCCCCACACCACCTTTCAGCAGCAAATTCTGACAACATTATGGTTGTTCAGTGCTGTGGTAGTGGTGCTCCAGTTGTAGCTGCCTCAATACAAGCTTGGTAGTAACTTTTCTTCAACTTGTTCAACACCCACAAGCCCCAGCTTCTGCTTGGTAGCAACTTAGTACTTATGTTTCTTTTCTTACTTTACTTTTTTAACACTTGCGTTCTTGTGTGCCTCATAGAACAATAGTTGACACACTTGGAAGCACGTTTCTCTCTTGTATTCTCATGATAGTTGCACTAATTTGATTCAGAGGCAGTATGCTTCCAAATACCAGTAGCTGGAAATCTACAGGAGGGAAGAGTGCTGTTGCACTCAGGTCCTCTGTGGGCTTCCCATGGGCATCTGGTTGGTCACTGTGAGAACAGGATGCGGGACTAGATGGGCACTGGCCTGATCCAGCAGGCTCTTCTTATGTTCTTATGATGTGAAGATGACACTAGAGAGTTGTTTTTTGAGTGAAAATTAGCCATCTCTTGAGAGCTGGAATTTTTTTAGGAGAGCTTTTCTGTTCAGTTTGAGAACTGAGCAAGTGTCCTGTTTTAAAGATACTCAGCTTCTTTCCACTGTGGAAAAAGTCCCTTGTTGTATTGTGTAGTTACAAACATTATTTTCTTATGTTTTTCATACAGAAGGGAACAGCAAATGTGGCTCTGTGCATTCTTGTATGCTGAGTACTCTTCTTAACAAATATTAAAGCATAAATGTTTTGTTTCTCCCTAGCTTGCAATCAGAAGAGCAACACTCAGTAAATCCTTCACACCTGTGCTGGTTGGAAGTGCTCTGAAAAACAAAGGTGTGCAACCACTGCTGGATGCTGTTCTAGAATACCTCCCAAACCCATCAGAAGTCCAGAACTATGCTCTTTTCAACCAGGAGTAAGTACACAAAGTGAGGAAAGGACATCTAGTTTGCAAAGGCCTTCTTTTTCTAAATTGAGAAATATAGTATGATTTACTATATGGCCACCAAGTTCTCTATACTACTCTTTCTTGAAGGTGAAAGGCAAAGGTTTTATAAGATAAAACGCACTTTGTCCAATGTATGAAACAGTCTCCTAAGCTGGTGGGTATATATGTTTGGCCTGTAGGTGGCAGACCTATTAAAAGCTGTAGGTCTTGTTATCATCCCCAGTGATTAATCAGAGAGCTTTAAAAAAAAAAAGGAAAAAAAGCTGAAAGCGATATGATAGAGGCACTGTTGCTTGTGATGGGGATGCTTATTCTGCTGTCGTCTCTAGTAACTAACTTTGCAGCCTTTTTAGTGCTTTAAAACCCCGCAAGCTCTATTTGATCAGAGGTGACAGTAAGACAAAAGAAATGGGCCTGTACACCATGACAACAGTGCCTCTCTCAAATCGTTTTCAGCTCTTTTAAAAACTATTGGCTGTCTCCACAGGGTCCAATACTGCAAGATACCTAGAGCCTGACTAAATACTTAGGAGGGGGGAGGAATTTAATGAGGTCAAATTCTAAACGTACACCTGCTGGTCTTCACAGTGGAATGATATGAGGGCTGACTCTCTCTTCTTATTTACAGGTATTAGCTGCCTGAAGAGATTAGCACATCCAGCTCCTGCTGAAGCGGTTGAAATGTGCCTGCAATTCCCCCTGGGAGGAACTGGATGCAATGACATGTATGGGGGTGGGAGTGACTGGGCCCATGAGGGCAGCCATATTTCCCCCCCCCCATATTACCTCTCTGAGATTCATGGCATTTTTTAAAGCCCATTGCTTCCAGGAGGAATTGCAGCATGCTTTCAATTCATGCAGGAGGAGTTAGCACATATTATCTACTCCAAGTGGCTAAAATCTGTTTTTTTAAAAAGGAGAGCCAGCTAAGACAGGCTATGTTGGTGCAAGTCCCTCATCCTGGCTCAGACAACAAAACTCTTCCCCTCGCTGCTCAACTGGCTCGAGACTGGCATAAATCTCAAAAAAGGGGTGTAGTGGGCGTGGGACTGAGGAGAGGGGGACTCACATTGTATCCTACATCTGTTCAGCGCGGTCATGTGACCTCCACTCCCAGTGTAAGTTAAGCCAGGAAAAAGGGTGGTCTAAGTTAAAACACACAATTGCTCTGTTTTTTGGGTTTTCCCCTGCTTTTATTTTCTTTCCACTGGGCTCTGGCGACTGAGCCGGCATTCCCCCTCCAAGGGCTCCTGAATGGAGTTAGGATCTGGCTTAAGTTTCAGCTTGCTTAAGTTATGCCGATTTCCTCAGTGTAGGATTGCTCTGCCTACTATTCTGTCCATCCATCAGAATTCTGCATCTGCCACAGGCCTTCAGACCAGCCTTCAGAACAGATCCCCACAACAAGACCAGATTGATAAATACTGTTAAAAAACTGCATTTTAAACTGAACTTTTCTCTTTTTTAAGGAATTCCCAGGAAAAATCGAAGATGTTGCTGAGTTCGGTCAGAGACGATTCCTTGCCTTTTCTGAGCCTGGCATTTAAACTTGAGGTAGGTTTATTTCTTTGACAGAGGTTTCTAGTTAATTAAAAACAACAGCTATTGTCTCCATGGTGACCAAGGCCATGGTGGACAGGGCCATTAGTGCCATTTATCCTACGCCTCAGGATATGTGTTAGACTGATTCCCTCTTAGCATCTCTGCTTCTCCTAATTTTTTGTCTCCCTTGATATATGGGCTGCCATTTTCTGCCACTTGCAGGCTGGACGTTTTGGACAGCTCACGTATGTTCGTGTTTATCAGGGGATGCTAAAGAGAGGTGATCACATCTACAACACCAGGACTGGGAAAAAGGTGCGGGTGCCAAGACTTGCCCGCATGCATGCAGACATGATGGAGGTGAGTGTAGAATGAAAATCCAAGCTGTGAGACATTTTATCAAGTGAAGTCTCTTTTTTGTTCAGTAAAGAAGATGCAAGCTACGCTAGAGCATTCTTTGTATGCAATCAGGATCAACGAGATGTTTCTAGGTAAATGAGTAGTGAGAGTTTTAGTTCCTTGCACAGACAGTGGGATTTTGCTTCCAGATAACGCTACAGGGAGGCCCCGCTTATATGGCAGGTTCCGTTCCGGACTGCCGCCGTAAAGCGGAACCCATTGACGATAATGGGGTGCAGTGCGCGAAAATGACATCAAAATGGCGTGCGATGGATTAAAAACTGCCGTAAAAGCGGAACAAGCGCCTTAATGCGAGGACTTTCCCTAATTGAAAGCTGCCGCATTAGTGAATCACTGTAAAACAAAGCGCTGTAAAGCGGGGCCCTACTGTATTGCCAAAATTTTCTTGCTAAAACAACTGCTTTCTATTTTCAGTTTATACCCTGCCCGAATGTATTGTACAGACCTTTTGCCATCTGGTCCCTCAGTTTAGCCCTTGATCCTGAGGACACTTCCCCTTACCCACTTTTTCCTATGTCAGCTGGAATACAGGCAAAGGGCTCTTTAACCCATTCCTCACAGTGTGAGCAGAAGCTCTGCTGACATTTCATCCGTTATGTACTGTAGGCAAACAGGATTCAGAAGATGAAACGGTAAAGGGAGAACTGCTGCTACACACACAGTGCAGGGGAATAAGAGCCCTTTGCCTGTATCTTGAAGTGATTTCCTGAACAGGTTCGCTGATGCTTTAATTGCTGTTCATGCAGGAGATGAAGAGGTTAAAGAGCCTTTAACTGTGTCTCAGCTCTCATGGGAGTGAGTGAGTAGTAGGAGCTGTTGCTGCTGCCTCTTCAACCTTTGGTCTATTCAAAAATTTGTTGGGGGGGGCAGGGAGGGAGATCAGGCTCCTAAACTGGAGCTCAGCCCCCCCCACTCTAAATCAACCTGAAAAGCATGACTGTAAACGCATGATCCCCAAATGTTGCTATTTAGTAGTGAATTTTATAATTCTGTTAAATATGTAATTTTTTTTAACCTGCTGATCAAAGCTTCAGACTCAGGGAGGCTTGCAACATTTTAACATCCTGCTATAACTGTTCCCTTTTCCATTTAAAAATGATTTTGCAAATGGAAACCTATTCCCAGACCTCTCCTGCACAGAACTTACTTTCTTTGCAAAATGAATAAACTGAAAAATTCTCATGATGTTATAAATGTCTGTGGGAAGCCAAGTGAAGTAGTAGTAGTAGTCAGCAAGAGACATAATTGACCATTCTTCAGTGATTTGTCAGGATGGGGATAGAATTGTCTCCTAATTTATCCTATTAGTTTTAAGAGTTCAAAGTCAGTTCCTTATCCTGTTAGGGAGCTGCTCATCTCTTGTCGTCTTCCTCCACTCCTCCCCATCTTTAATTATCTAACTGGCTGCTACTAACTGACCAGCCTCACACATTGGCTGACCTGGCAGGAAAATTTGATTATCCGAGTATCACTTTTATGCTAATATATGCTATTTGTTTTAATAGTAAACTTCAGTAAAAATTGAGCATTTACCTCGTACTGCTCTAAGAACAAGGCTACGGATGGTATTCAACTAACTTTTTGTGCTAGAGCTAGAGTTAGCACTAGCGCAGTAGGGTTTCCCCCCATCTCCTCCCCTATGTGCATCCTGCACTGTCCTCAGATCTGCTCTGGAGGGTTGGGGGAAAACCCAGAACAGATTTAGGGGGTGCTTGGGGGAGGAAAGGGGGAGATGATCAGGCAAGGAGAAATCCTTGCACTGATGGAGCAATTGCCTTAGTATTACATTGAATACAACCCTATGCCTCTAAACCAGGGGTAGCTAATTTTTTGGCCCAAGGTCCGCATTTGCTCTTGCCCAGCCTTCGAGGGCTGCATGCCACCAGTCAGTGTAGCCACTCACACAGTTCTCCTTCCTCAGCTAATTTGTGCAGATAAACCAAGGAGAGGAAGCTGTCACCCCTCTGCTCATCAAAGGGGCAGGGGAGGGGGGATTTGCATGCCCATCAGGGTGCTGGGCTCTGCCCACTGCAACACTTTGTCTTCTTTTTTATCATTTTTGCCACCACCAAAATCAGTGGAGTCTTTGGGGGTTAGAAAAAATTGTTTGGGGGGGAGGGAGATCTAGCTCCTAAATTGGAACTTAGACCCCCCTCTAAATCAACCTGAAAAACAAAACTGTAAACCCATGATCCCCAAATGTTGCTATTTAGTAGTGAATTTTGTAATTCTGTTAAATACGTTAATAGGAAATTCTGTCATGAAAATGCCACTTGGTTCCATGGTGATGCATGTGAAAAACACTGGGCCAGTTTCCTTTGATGCAACCACTGTTATTGTTTGCTTGTTTTTATTTCTTATATCCTGCCCTTCCTTTCATGAGAGCCCAGGCCACTAACAATAAGAAATTTTAAACATTAAAACAAAGTTAAAACTACAGTATGTAATAAAATACCACAAATAATGCAATGCACCAGCCAATGATAAATTATACAAAGAGTATTATCCCTGTCATGCTCCAAAGGCTTTCTGGGAAAAATGGGTCTTAAGCTGGCATCTGAACAAGTATAATGTGGGAAACAATTTGATCTCAGTAGGGAGATTCATAGCTGGAGTGCCGCCACTGAGAAGGCCCTGCTTCATGTAAGTTCTCCCCCCCCAAACCCCCCCCCACTATATTCACCAAGGGTACCATTAACAAGGTCTCCCTTGCAAAACACAAAGCACAAGTTGACTGGTACTGGACAAGGAGTAGCTTCAAGTACTTGGGTCCTAAGTGGTTCAGGACTTTGTCCACTAGTACTAAAGCCTTGAATTAGGCCCAGTAGCACACTGGCAGCCAATGCGGTGCTTTCAGGATCATTGTATCATGATTCCATTTGGCTGCCCCGGACAACCAATCGGCAGTGGTATTGTACACCAGCTGCAGGTTTAGGACCATCTTCAAGCAAAGCCCTATGTAGTACACATTTCAGTAGTCCAGTCAGGAGGTTATCAAAACCTGGACTATTGTAGCTAGGATATACAGGCCCAAAAATGGCCATAGCTGGTGAACCAGCTGGAGCTGGGCATAGGCACTCCTTGCCACTGAAGGCCACATGAGCTTCCAGTGATAGTTTGGAATCTTGGAGAACCTGAGACTACACATTGGTTCTTTCAGTGGGAGTGCTATCCAGTCTAGAGCAGTCCCTCTACCTAATTCTCAGGCCTGGGAACCACCTACTCACAAAGCCTCCACCACTGCCCTGAGGCACTGGTCCAGGACTTGCACAGCCTCTTCTGAATCAGATGGCATGAAGAGACAGTAATGTGGGGAGCTCAAATATAATAGTTTTCATTGTTAAGCACATGTTCTAAGTAAATAAATGGTGTGTGCCTTATATATTTGTTTGGGTAAATTCCTCTAGTCTAACAAGGATAGGCTATATATGCAGGCCTTACCAACGCTATGGAATGGCTCTACTTTTGTCTAATACCATTAAAAGTACCTAGAATGCTATTTGTTTATTATTTGCTAGGATGTGGAAGAAGTTTATGCAGGAGACATCTGTGCATTGTTTGGCATAGACTGTGCTAGTGGGGACACATTTTCAGATAACTCTAGCACTGACCTTTCCATGGTAAGTTCTTCCTTAATTAAACTATGACAGCCTTCTTTAGATTTGTTAAAATCTCAGTTCAGATCTTCTTCGTTGATGTCATCTGTAGTAAAGAAGCTTAATTTTTTTGCTGAAAAAAGGTTTTTATTTTTAGACTGCTCTTAAAAGCTATTACAACTTTTTAAAACCTAAAGCATAA